>NC_046155.1:156454808-156528982 GCF_011064425.1 Rattus rattus | reverse complement strand
CTAGGTTACATTGTTGAAGATGTGTATCTGCAGCAGCGTACTGAGTTACTACTCTGACGCAGTTTTGATCACTGTCATCTCTGTTTGTCAGGCCTGAAGCTTCTCCAGCTCTCAACTGTCATTCTTCATGATCTCGGCCAGATGAGATGCAGGAAACTCTACCCTGCTCTTTCAGTCTTTGATAGCGGCAGCAGCAATTCTAGTGACACAGCTTTGACTTTCTTTTGACAAAGGCAACTCTAAAGACTTCATTTGCCTTCCAGCTCAAGGTTTTCACTCACAAATCAGAAATCACACCCTAAGAGAGTCTATCCTTCCTGGAACCAGATCTACTGACTCATTGTAAACATGAGTCAAACTCCATTATTCCTCTCCGGAAAGACTGCTAGTTAGCTGCCTGAAGAGGTTGGTATCCCTGAGCATAGAGGATTCGCTGCAGTCAAGAGCTGACTCATCACCCCTGTCCCACAGCTGCCATCGGGAGCCCAGTGATCATGAATTTCACCTTCACCTCGTTCATTCGACAAATCCATTCTTCACTGGTTCCTTTCACTGGTAGACTGCCAGATGTCGCCTGCAAGAGGCTGAGAACTGGGCACCAGATCAGCAGTTGCTCTCCTCAGATTCCACACTGGTCAGAAGACTGCTGCACTCAGTATTTGACTATACAGGCATCGAGACAGCTGTACTCAGGCACCACAGCTTGAAGGCACCCATACTCTGGCACATAGAAAACTGAAGGGCCACGGATGTCTACAGTTCGAAGACTAGGGGTTCTGTAGCATACAGGGCAATCACAAAGACCGAAAGTTCTCACTGAGGCCTGCTGCAACAGGGACATTAAACCACATCATAGATTGCACATTCTCAGCCCCCAGGAGAATGTTGTCAGGACAACAACACTGCCTTCTGAAGATTCAACAGTCTGAGCCAGATCTCACGTAAGCCAGGCATCAAGGCTTCTCTGTCTCTCTGACCTCCAGCTGGAAGGCACACAGGAGACCTGCCAGCCAGCGCAGGCCTACCAGGGAGAGCCTGGATAACCCAGGTAAGAGTCAGACTCTGGACAGAGTCACAGACTGGGATGACCAGATGGCAGCTGACTGCACAGGTCACACACACCAACAGAACCCAGCCTGCATCTACAGCACGCCCCTGGATACACCAACACACCTGGAAAAGTAGAAGCCGATCTAAAATGTTATCCATGAAAACAACAGAGTGCTCAGGAGGACATAAATAACTCACTAAAATAGAAAACATAGGTAAACAGATAGAGTGTTAATATAAACAACAATTTCCTAACAATAGAGAAAACACACTAAACAGATGAAGAAATTGCATAAGAGTCCAAGAACACAAATGGGAGGCAACCTAAAAATGGGAAGACCCAGAAAGAAGTCAGAATTACAGAAGTATCACTAACAGAATACAGATAGTAAGAAACTCAGGGTGCAGAAGATACTCACAAGAGATTAAGAGGACACTGTTTCAAATTCTGTACTTATTTAAAATATCCAGAACTCAAGACACACGAAAATCAAACGCAGAATAATACCAGAGAGAATGAAGATCATTATCAAAGGATCTATAATGTTCAACAATATAGATGAAAACTTTCTCAGCCCCAGATTGTTACACACCAAAACAAACCAAAGAAATAATATAAAACTGCACTTGAAAGCGAAGAGACGACAGAAACAGTCATTCACTCAACAGAATAAATTGTTTCTGTCGCAGTCAGTCATCAGGCCACCTGGGGAGACTTCTGCAGTATCCTATTGAATCAGGGACAGACAAGATGATAATTTCCATGTTAGCTGTAAGAAAATAAAAAGTATATTAATTGCAGATGATATGACAGTTTATATATGTTTACACCGTGCTCTGCCAGAAAATTCCCACCAGCCGACAAACATCTTCAGCAGCGACGGATATAGACACTCAAATAACACAGCCTTCCTTTACAAATGATAAACATCTCAGTACACTAACCAACACTCTAACAGCATTGGGGAATCATCTCGACCTCCATCTTCATCAGAGCAAAATGATGGCAGAGTGATCACAATTGCTCATCGAGTCTGTCCTGCCTCAGCAGCTCTCTGCTCCGGACCATGGACCATCACACCGCTGGTCTGCTCCCAGACCGCCATGCCCAAGGACCTACTGGCCAAACACTGGGAAACAGAGACTGCACTGCACATCTCTGACGCCAGAGAACTTTTCAGAACTCTGTCTAGCCACTAAACAAACACAATCAAACAGTTGAAGGAAAAATAAAGGTCAAGAAAAGAACACAGGAACAACCCGATAGAAAAGGAAAATCTTCCTGACTAGCCATCTCAAACTAGAAGAAAAATAATATATGAAGTAACACTATTCTTCTCAATATCACGGTTTCATCTCCCTAATAAAGAGCCATCTCGCATCTGCTGCCACCTGTCACCATCAAACACAGATCAAGATCTGAACATCTCAGTCTGCATGCACCACAGTCTTCGAGTGCCTGCAAAGAACAGGAGAGATATCGTGCTAATTGATAAACATCTAAAATCCAGAACAAAAAGAAAATCAAACTCCCTTCCAAATCAAAATACACTAGTTACGAAACAATCATCCGATCACATCAGATGCAATCAAAACACATCCAATTCTTCTGACAGATTTCACCATCTGAATAACAAAACTCATGATAGTTAAACTATCATTTAGACTTTCAGAATCAACGGTCATTCAGGTCATGATAAAACTGCTGCAGAATTGAACTCATGGGTGCTGGTTTTAATCGGTCAAATGTCACCTACAAAGCTTAAGTCCAGTCATCATGACTTCATACAAATTCAGATACCAACCAGACATACTGAAAGATCTGTTCTGGCCGATAGAGGCCTTTAACTAAACTATAAAGAACTCAAGAATAACGGTTAAAGATGTAGTTCAGAGCAACAAAGGCTCACAGCGAGAATGGCTGGAGAACACCTAAAGAAAGTTCATCTTTAGTCATCAGGGAAATGCACCGTGCCATTCGCCACCAGTGGTGAATGGCTACATCAAAATCGCTGGCGGTGATGAGAACACTTCTGTCACGGGACTGAAACTTCATTGAGGACCTGTTTGATGGAAAATGTCATCTCATGTCAGGTACACTGTCGACAAGTGACAGCCCAAATGCAACGCTCATTCCCTTTCAGAGCCTGCTCCACATGTGGCCTTCTGTGAAAGGTTTATATCTCATATGAACATCAATGCCACCATCCAGTTTAGGACTATGTCAATACTCAGCATTTACATGGAGTTTCGGCTCCAACCTCATAAGCACTGAAGGGAGTCTCAACTCCCCAGGATTGTTGGTGGGAACATCTCAGAAACACTAATTAAAATAAAAACATGCACCATTCCACCACCCCACTCTAAATGCACATGTGAATTTCACTTTTAAAAGATCATCACTTTCCTACTAACTCAACCATTCATCACTGTCATTGTCGTTCAAGACTCCAAGGGAAAATCTCAGAGCAGTATACCCAAAGAAAAGAAAGAAAGAAACAAAATAAAAAACAAACAAACAAACAGCTCAGTTGGTGTTCCAGTGTTCCTAACTCTTTATTTTCAAATTTGCATTGGCTATTATTACCTAGCAGTTTTCTTGACACACAAAATTGTCATTTTCTCTCACTCTCACATCTTGCTGAGACTGATGTTTGAATAAATGCCCAGATGACTGTTCTTCATACTGCCCTTCATACATTAGATTCACTAAATCATGAAAATTCTGTTCATGACACTTTTGATGCTTTCTCCTGCCACAGTAGACTAAGCGTTCCTAGGAAAGTACCTTCCAGAAATTCAGTACTCTGCTTAACTCTGACACACATTTAATTTCAGTCTTTCAGAATTGTCCTCACTGACAGGTCGAAGATCATGGCTTGTCATAGTAGGCAGTGTCACCGACTGAGTTATCTCAACAAGCATTACTTTTCTGGAGATCCAACTTTTTTCCAGAATGTTTGTCGTTTCGTTCCTTTATTCTGCCTTCTTCTTTCGAGGCCGGGGACTGATCCCAGTCCTTCCCAGGCATCACTGATAACCAACCTCAAATGCCTGTTTTAATGATTTTAACCCACTGCATATATATATATATATCTTCTACACCACTCTACTCAAATATTTATCTGGTTCTAATTTTAATCTGAAATTACTTGAACATTTGTCCAGAAAATTTCATCTCACTATACCTCAGTTCAAATAAAAAACAAAACAACAACAAAAACAGATAGTAAACTATTTCAGAAAATTCCACTGCTGCACACCAAACTCAAATCAAAATGACAGTTATCTGTTCTGTTGCTGGTTATGGCTGTCATGTTCCAACATCTTTTCCATTCAGAAATGCAGTTATCCAGAGTCCATCTTCAAACCCTGAGCCACTGAGCCAGCAATTACAACAATTTCAACTGTTCAATGGGTAATGTTTGAATGTATCACAATCACTGTGTGAACTCTATTTCATTACGTCAGCAGTACCAGTAAATTATTGAATGTTTCATTATGACTGATCAAATGAAGGCATTTGCTGTCTTTTATAAGTTAGTTTGGATGAATACCAAGCTTTCTGACACTCACTTCCTTGCTGTCTCTGTTTCAATCTAAATTTTATCAATCTTGATATTCATAGCTTTTGTATCTCTGTAGAAACAAAGATAAATGTTCGCACATAAATTCATGTCTCTACCATTCCTGGAGATCAAGACATATTAGTATTCTCCTTAAAAGTCTGAAATCTTCTCAGCTCTGGAAAGAAACAGCCTGGCACTTTCTGCACCTGCTGAGGCCTTGACCAATATATGGCCACTGGAGAAAGTACCATGAGGAGCTGAGAAAGAAGGTATATCCCTTTTGCTTTTAGGGTGACGTTCTGCATAAATATCCGTTAAATCCATTTGGCTTCATGGCGTCTCTTAGTCTGTTTCATCTCTGTTTAATTTCTGTTTCCATGATCTGTCCATTGATGTGAGTGGGGTGTTAAAGTCTCCTACTATTATTGTTAGCAGAGGTGCAATGTGTTTTGAGCTTTAATGGGTTTCTTTTACGTATGTAGGTGCCCTTGTATTTGGGGCATAGATATTTAGGATTGAGAGTTCATCTTGGTGGATTTTTTCCTTTGATGAATATAAAAGTATCCTTCCCTTATCTTTTTTGATGACTTTTAGTTGAAAATTACTTTATTTGATATTAGAATGGCTACTCAGCTTGCTTCTTCTGACCATTTGCTTGGAAAGTTGTTTTCCAGCCTTTCACTCTGAGGTAGTGTCTGTCTTTGTCTCTGAGGTTGCACAGTACATTATTAACTTAAATTTATTAAATGTTAATGATAAAGGAACAAGAGCTTCAGACAGACTTTGGAGAGTATGAAAAAGCCTGTATGTTTTAAAGATATCTTGATCTCAGAATGGAAATTAGGACATGGTTTATGTTGCAGAAGTTTTATCTTTGTTTCTACAGGATACAAAAAGCTGTGAATATCATCAAGATTGATAAAGTTTAGATTGAAACAGGAGAGACCTCCTGAATAAGGAGAGGTGAGAGTTAATCAGAAAGCTTGGTCATTTCATCCAAACTAACTTATAAAGACCAGCAAATGCCTTTCATTTGATCAGTCATGAAAATATGAAAATAACAACACATTTCAATGAAAATTTACTGAAGGAACACTTGCCTTGCTGACATGAAATGAAAAATGGGGTTTCCTTTTTTATTGGTTATTTTATTTATTCACATTTCAAACATTATCTCCCTTCTTGGTTTCTTCTACATGAACCCCCTACCACATCCCCCTTCCCCCTGCTTTTACATGGGAGCTCCCCCACCCATCCACTGACTCCAGCCTTACCCCCCCCATTATTCCCTTACCTTGCGGCATCAAGTATCTACAGAACCAAGGGTTTTGCCTCCCATTGATGCCAGACAAGGCAGTCTTCTGCTACATAAGCACCTGGAGCCATGAACCCATACATGTATACTCTTTGGTTGGTAAATTAGACCCTGGGAGCTCTGGGGGGTTTCTGGTTGTTTATTGTTGTTCTTCCTATGGTGCTGCAAGTCCTTTTAGCTCCTTCAGTTCTTCCCCATTGTAGTCCTTGTGCTCAGTCTGACATTTGGCTGCCAGCACTGCATCTGTATTAGTCATGCTCTGACAAAGCCTCTCAGGATTCTATTAGAAAGTGCTTCTTGGCATTAGCAATAGTGTCAGGGTTTGGTGTCTGCAGATGGGATGGATCTCTAGGTTGGGCAGTCTCTGGATAGCCTTTCCTTCTGTCTCTGCTTCACTCTTTATTTCTGCATTTCCTTTAGATAGGAAAAATTTTGTGCTAATATTTTTGACATGGGTGGGTGGCCTAATCCCTCAACTGGGGGCCATGCCTAACCTCTGGATGTGGTCTCTACAAGTTCTCTCTTCCCTTTGTTGTGAATTTCAACTAATGTCATCCCTGTTGGGTCCTGGGAGCCTCTTGTTTTCCTGGCATCTGGGACTTTCTGGTGGCTACCACATCCACCACTGCTACATACCTCCTTACAATTTCCTGAGCCTCTGTACTTCTCCCTGTCTCCTCCCACACCTTATCTTGTGTGCCTTTTCCCTTCCCCTCCCACTGTCCCAGGACCCTCCCTCCCTTTACTTCCCATTATCATTTTGGTACCTCTTCTAAGTAGGACTAAAGCACACACTATTTGGTCTTTCTTCTTCTTGAGCTTCATATAGTCTGTAGTTGTATCATGGATATTCTGAGCTTTTTTCCTAATATCACACTTATCAGTGCATACATACCATATATACCATGTGTGTTCTTTTGTAACTGGGATACCTCACTCAGGATGATATTTTCTAGCTCCATCCATTTGCCTATAAATTTCATGTAGTCATTGTTTTTAATAGCTGAGTATTCCATTGTGCAAATATACTACATTTCCTGTATCCATTCCTCTGTTGAGGGACATCTGGGTTCTTTCCAGCTTATGGTGATTATAAATAAGGCTGCTATGAACATAGTGGAGCATGTGTCCTTATTATATGTTGGAACATCTTTTGGGTATATGCCCAGGAGTGCTATAGCTGAGTCCTCAGGTAGTACTATGTTTAATTTTCTGAGGAACTGCCAGACTGATTTCCAGAGTGGTTGTACCAACTAGCAATCCCAGCAGCAATGGAATAGTGTTCGTCTTTCTCCATATCCTTGCCAGCATCTGCTGTCACCTGAGTTTTTGATCTTAGCCATTCTGACTGGTATGAAGTGGAATCTCAGGGTCATTTTGATTTGCATTTCCCTGATGACTAAGGATGTTTAACATTTCTTTAGGTATTTCTTGGTCATTTGAGATTACTCAGTTCAGAATTCTATGTTTAGCTCTGTATCCCATTTTTAATATGGTTATTTGGTTGTCTGGGGTCTAACTTTTTGAGTTCTTTATATATATTGAATATTGGCCCTCTATCAGATGTAGAGTTGGTAAAGATCTTTTCCCAATCTATAGGTTGCCATTTTATCCTATTGACAGTGTCCTTTGCCTTACAGAAGCTTTGCGATTTTATGAGGTCCTATTTGTTGATTCTTGATCTTAGAGCATAAGCCATTGGTGTTCTGTTGAGGAAAATTTCCCCTGTGCTCATGTGTTCGAGGACCTTCCCCACTTGGTCTTCTATTAGTTTGAGTGTATCTGGTTTTATGTGGAGGTCCTTGATCCACTTGGACTTGAGCTTTGTACAAGGAGATAAGAATGGATGGATTTGCATTATTCTACATACTGACCTCCAGGTGAACCAGCACAATTTTTTTTTAAATGCTGTCTTTTTTCCCCTGGATGTTGACCATAGGTATGTGGGTTTAATTCTGGGTCTTCAATTCAATCACATTGATCTACCTACTTGTCTCTGTACCGATACCATACAGTATTTATTACTATTGCTCTGTAGTACAGCTTGAGGTAAGAGATAGTGATTTCCCTGGAAGTTTTCTGATTGTTAAGAATAGTTTTTACTATCCTGTTTTTTTTTTTGTTGTTGTTTGTTTTTGTTTTTTTCCAGATGAATTTGAGAATTGCTCTTTCTATCTCTGTGAAGAATTAAGTTGGAATTTTGTTGGGGATTGTAAAATTGATCTGTAAATTGCTTTTGGTAAGATAGCCATTTTTACTATGTTAATCTTGAAAATCCGTGAGCATGAAAGACCATTCCATCTTCTGAGATCTTTTTCAATTTCTTTCTTCAGAGACGTTTTCTTAAACCACAGGTTTAATTTCATGATAGAATGTTAAATGATAGATTGTCATATGGACCACACCATCTTCAATATTTGCTTTTGGATTTTCTTCTTAAATGAAAAAGATAGTTTTTGTTGATTAGTATTAAAACCTGACTTGAGGAATTTAAAATGTTTCAAGTAAACTCAAAGGTATACTATCATTCAGATTTAAATCTCTAAGAGTTGGAATGATTTAGAGCCAAGATAAAATATTTGAGTAGAGTGGTCTTAGCCCATGCCTTTAATCCCAGAAGATATATATATATATATATATATATATATTTTTTTTCCAAATTGGAGTTGCTCCAAAGAACCTTTCTAAATAGGTCTGCTCCCACCCTACTCCTGTCCCTTGTGTCCTTTCCCACTACTTCTGGCGGGTAGTGGGCTACAAGGGAGGTTAAAACATTTAAGAACCATCATTAAAAACAAGCATTTGAGGGGTTGGGGATTTAGCTCAATGGTAGAGCGCTTGCCTAGGAAGCGCAAGGCCCTGGGTTCGGTCCCCAGCTCCGAAAAAAAGGAAAAAAAAAGAAAAACAAGAATAAAAAAAGAATAAAAAAAAACAAACAAGCATTTGGAAAAATTATAGTTACAGTCTGTCTCCAAGAAAAAGTAAATAAAAGAGTTGTTGGAGATACAACTCAGTCAGACAGCCACTGCCTACTATGGACAAAGCCCTTGATTTAATCTTCAGTACCACAATGCATTTTGAAAAATTGCCCTTGATATTCACTAAATTTTGTTAATTTTCAATTGTGCTTGAGTACCTCACATGGAGGTTGACCTTACTAAACCTTGTGTATAAGGTGGGACCAATATTTAGTGCTAGATTCTTATATGTATGACCTCATTCTATTCTCATATCCATCTAATGACGTTGGCATCAGTGCTTCCACTTCATTCTGAGATAAGAAGACTGAAGTTCAAAAAGGTTAAGTAATGTGTCAGGATCATACTCAAGGCTATTTGATTATAATTTTATGTTTTCTTCATACTGTTTCTCCTTTCAATGTTTTATTCAGAGAAGTTAAACAGAGAAATTATGAATTTCTGGAGGCTTGAAGAGAAAATGGAAAGAGAAATTAGGAATTACTTCACTCTTTCTGTAGGAACGCTTTAGTCTACTCTGTGGCAGGAGAAAGCATCAAAAGGTGTCATGGTGAATTTTTAATAATCCATGATTTAGATTAGAATCTAATGGTATGGAAAAGGACATGGTATAGAAAGAACAGTCATCTAGATGCTGTTTATTCAAACATCAGTCTCAGCTAAGTTGAGTGGAATTGGGAAAATATTGTTTGTTAATGTGTCAAAGAAAACTGCTAGGTAATGTACAGAAACGCCCAGTGTTGTGACTGAGAAAGTAAAGGAGTTAGGGCCTTAAGATTTTTTTTCTTTGTTTCTGTTTGTTTGTTTGTTTTTTGTTTTGTTTCTTTTCTTTTCTTTTCTTTTTTGATTTATACACTCCTAAGTTTCCTGCCCAGGAGTCCTGAGTCTATGAACGTGTGACTGAGAGACAGTGATAGATTGAACATTTGTCATAGCTGGAGTTAGATGAGAAATGGAGTTAGTGAGATGGTAGGAGGTAATGCATATCCAAGTGCCGATAAATATTCTTACATATAAATTATTTTATTAATGGCATCTGTTGTAATTTTAAATAGAATTATTTTTGTAAGTGTTGATAGTGATCTCTTTTAAAAAGAGACTATTAATTATCTGTTCCTCTTAATTTTGACAAACACTCTTGTTAAGATATCATGGTTTTAATTGAAGCACACCCTCTTAAAATTTATTTATTTATTTAGTATGTATAGATATACATGTATGTGAGTGCATATGCACTTATATGGGCCACTGTGCATCTGTTCATCTCTCTCTCTCTCTCTCTCTCTCTCTCTCTCTCTCTCTCTCTCTCTGTGTGTGTGTGTCTGTGTGTCTGTGTGTATTTCAGCATTTAGAAGTGGGAGTGGTAGGAGATAGTAGTGTGGCAAGAATCATAAGTCATATAGTGCATGAAACTCTAAAGTTTATTTTTTTTATTTTTTCCATCTTTATTAATTGAGTATTTCTTATTTACATTTTGATTGTTATTCCCCTTCCCGGTTTCTGGACCAACATCCCCATAACCCCTCTCCCTCCCCTTCTTTATGGGTGTTCCCTTCCCCATTATCCCCCCATTACCACCCTCCACCCAACAATCACGTTCACTGGGGGTTCAGTCTTGGCAGGACCAAGGGCTTCCCCTTCCACTGGTGCTCTTACTAGGCTATTCATTACTACTTATGAGGTTGGAGCCCAGGGTCAGTCCATGTAGAGTCTTTGGGTAGTGACATAGTCCTAGAAGCTCTGGTTGGTTGGCATTGTTGTTCATATGGGGTCTCGAGCCCCTTCAAGCTCCTCCAATCCTTTCTCTGATTCCTTCAACTGGGGTCCTGTTCTCAGTTCAGTGGTTTGCTGCTGGCATTCACCTATGTATTTGCTGTATTCTAGCTGTGTCTCTCAGGAGAAATCTACATCTGGTTCCTGTCAGCCTGTACTTCTTTGCTTCATCCATCTTGTCTAATTGGGTGGCTGTATATGTATGGGCCACATGTGGGGCAGGCTCTGAATGGGTGTTCCTTCTGCCTCCGTTCTAAACTTTGCCTCCCTATTCCCTGCCAAGGGTATTCTTGTTCCCCTTTTAAAGAAGGAATGAAGCGTTTGCATTTTGGTCGTCCTTCTTGAGTTTCATGTGTCCTGTGCGTTTAGGGTAATCCTCAAGCATTTGGGCTAATAGCCACTTATCAATGAGTGCATACCATGTGTGTTTTTTCGGTGATTGGGTTACCTGACGCAGGATGATATTTTCCAGTTCCATCCATTTGCTTATGAATTTCATAAAGTCATTGATTTTGATAGCTAAGCAATATTCCATTGCGTAGATGTACCACATTTTCTGGATCCATTCTTCTGTTGAAGGGCATCTGGGTTCTTTTCAGCTTCTGGCTATTATAAGTAAGGCTGCTATGAACATAGTGGAGTATGTGTCTTTGTTATATGTTGGAGCATCTTTTGGATATATGCCCAAGAGAGGTATAACTGGGTCCTCAGGTAGTTCAATGTCAAGTTTTCTGAGGAACCTCCAGACTGATTTCCAGAATGGTTGTACCAGTCTGCAATCCCACCAATGATGGAGGAGTGTTCCTCTTTCTCCACATCCTAGCCAGCATCTGCTGTCACCTGAGTTTTTGATCTTAGCCATTCTCACTGGTGTGAGGTGAAATCTCAGGGTTGTTTTGATTTGCATTTCCCTGATGACTAAAGATGTTGAACATTTCTTTAGGTGTTTCTCAGCCATTCGGCATTCCTCAGCTGTGAATTCTTTGTTTAGCTCTGAACCCCATCTTTTAATAGGGTTATTTGTCTCCCTGCGGTCTAACTTCTTGAGTTCTTTGTATAGTTTGGATATAAGGCCTCTATCAGTTGTAGGATTGGTAAAGATCTTTTCCCAATCTGTTGGTTGCCGTTTTGTCCTAACAACAGTGTCCTTTGCCTTATAGAAACTTTGCAATTTTATGAGATCCCATTTGCTGATTCTTGATCTTCGAGCATAAGCCATTGGTGTTTTGTTCAGGAAATTTTCTCCAGTGCCCATGTGTTCGAGATACTTCCCCACCTTTTCTTCTGTTAGTTTGAGTGTATCTGGTTTGATGTAGAGGTCCTTAATTGACTTGGACTTAAGCTTTGTACAGGGTGATAAGCATGGTTTGATCTGCATTCTTCTACATTTTGACTTCCAGTTAAACCAGCACCATATTCTGAAAATGCTGTCGTTTTTCCATTGGATGGTTTTGGCTCCTTTGTCAAAAATCAAGTGACCATAGGTGTGTGGGTTCATTTCTGAGTCTTCAATTCTGTTCCACTGGTCTATCTGTCTGCCTCTGTACCAATACCATGCAGTTTTTATCACTATTGCTCTGTAATACTGCTTGAGTTCAGGGATCGTGATTCCCCCCAGAAGTCCTTTCATTGTTGAAGATAGTTTTAACTATCATGGGTTTTTTGTTATTCCAGATGAATTTGGAAATTGTTCTGTCTAGCTCTTTGAAGAATTGGATTGGTATTTTGATGGGGATTGCATCTGATCATGGTGGATGATTGTTTTCATGTGCTCTTGGATTCGGTTTGCCAGAATTATATTGAGTATTTTTGCGTCGGTATTCATAAGGGAAATTGGTCTGAAGTTCTCTTTCTTTGTTGAGTCTTTGTGTGGTTTAGGTATAAGAGTAATTGTGGCTTCATAGAAGGAATTCGGTAGTGCTCCATCTGTTTCAATTTTGTGGAATAGTTTGGATAATATTCGTACGAGGTCTTCTATGGAGGTCTGATAGAATTCTGCACTAAACCCATCTGGACCTGGGCTCTTTTTGGTTGGGAGACCTTTAATGACTGCTTCTATTTCTTTAGGAGTTATGGGGTGGTTTAAATGGTTTATCTTTTCCTGATTTAACTTCATACATGGTATCTGTCTAGGAAATTGTCCATTTCCTGCAGATTTTCAAGTTTTGTTGAATATAGGCTTTTGTAGTAGGATCTGATGATTTTTTTAATTTCCTCTGATTCTGTAGTTATGTCTCCCTTTTCATTTCTGATTTTGTTAATTTGTAGACACTCTCTGTGTCCTCTTGTTAGTCTGGCTAAGGGTTTATCTATCTTGTTGATTTTCTGAAAGAACCATCTTTTGGTTCTCTTGATTCTTTGTTTGGTCCTTTTTGTTTCTACTTGGTTGATTTCAGCACTGAGTTTAATTTTTTCCTGCATTCTACTCCTCTTGGGTTTATTTATTTCTTTTTGTTCTAGAGCTTTTAGGTGTGCTATCAAGTTGCTGACATATGCTCTCTCCTGTTTCTTTTTGCAGGCACTCAGGGCTATGAGTTTGCATCTTAGTACCACTTTCATTGTGTCCCATAAGTTTGGGAATGTGGTACCTTCATTTTCATTAAATTCTAAGAAGTCTTTAATTTCTTTCTTTATTTCTTCCTAGACCATGTTGTCATTGTGTAGAACATTCTTCAACTTTCATGTTTATGTGAGCTTTCTGTCATTATTGTTATTGAAAACCAGTCTTAGTACCTGGTGATCTGATAGGATACATAGTATTATTTCTATTTTCCTGTATATGTTGAGGCCTGTTTTATGACCAATTATATTGTCAATTTTGGAGAAAGTACCATGAGGTGGTGAGAAGAAGGTATATCCTTTTGTTTTAGGATAGAATATTCTATAAATATCTTCAAAGTCCATTCAGTTCATGACTTCTCTTAGTTTGTCTATGTCTCTGTTTAACTTCTGTTTCCATGATCTGTCCATTGATGAGAGTGGGGTGTTGAAATCTCCTTCTATTATTGTGTGAGGTGCAATGTGTGTTTTGAGCTTTAGTAAGGTTTCTTTTACGTATGTAGGTGCCCTTGTATTTGGGGCATAGATATTTAGGATTGAGAGTTCATCTTGGTGGATTTTTCCATTGATGAATATGAAGTGTCCTTCCTTATCTTTTTTGATGACTTTTAGTTGAAAATTGACTTTATTTGATATTAGAATGGCTACTCCAGCTTGCTTCTTCTGACCATTTGCTTGGGACGTTGTTTTCCAGCCTTTCACTCTGAGGTAGTGTCTGTCTTTGTCTCTGAGGTGTGTTTCCTGTAGGCAGCAGAATGCAGGGTCCTCGTTGCGTATTCAGTTTGTTAATCTATGTCTTTTTATTGGGGAGTTGAGGCCATTGATGTTGAGAGATATTAAGGAATAGTGATTATTGCTTCCTGTTATATTCATATTTGGATGTGAGGTTATGTTTGTGTGCTTTCATTCTCTTTGTTTTGTTGCCAAGACGATTAGTTTCTTGCTTCTTCTAGGGTATAGCTTGCCTCCTTATGTTGGGCTTTACCATTTATTATCCTTTGTAGTGCTGGATTTGTAGAAAGATATTGTGTAAATTTGGTTTTGTCATGGAATATCTTGGTTTCTCCATCTATGTTAATTGAGTTTTGCAGGATACAGTAACCTGGGCTGGCATTTGTGTTCTCTTAGGGTCTGTATGACATCTTTCTAGGATCTTCTGGCCTTCATAGTTTCTGGCAAGAAGTCTGGTGTGATTCTGATAGGTCTGCCTTTATATGTTACTTGACCTTATTCCCTTACTGCTTTTAATATTCTTTCTCTATTTTGTGCGTTTGGTGTTTTGACTATTATGTGATGGGAGGTGTTTCTTTTGTGGTCCAATCTATTTGGAGTTCTGTAGGCTTCTTGTATGCCTATGGGTATCTCTTTTTTTAGGTTAGGAAGTTTTCTTCTATGATTTTGTTGAAGATATTTACTGGTCCTTTGAGCTGGAGTCTTCACTCTCTTCTATACCTATTATCCTTAGGTTTGATCTTCTCATTGAGTCCTGGATTTCCTGTATTTTGGACCAGTAGCTTTTTCTGCTTTACATTATCTTTGACAGTTAGTCAATGATTTCTATGGAATCTTCTGCTCCTGAGATTCTCTCTTCCATCTCTTGTATTCTGTTGGTGAAGCTTGTATCTACAGCTCCTTGTCTCTTCTTTTGGTTTTCTATATCCAGGGTTGTTTCCATGTGTTCTTTCTTGATTGCTTCTATTTCCATTTTTAATTCCTTCAACTGTTTGATTGTGTTTTCCTGGAATTCTTTCAGGGATTTTTCGATTCCTCTCTGTGGCTTCTACTTATTCTCTAAGGGAGTTCTTCACGTCTTTCTTGAAGTCCTCCAGCATCATGATCAAATGTGATTTTGAAACTAGATCTTGCTTTTCTGGTGTGTTTGGATATTCTGTGTTTGCTTTGGTGGGAGAATTGGGCTCCGATGATGCCATGTAGTCTTGGTTTCTCTTGCTTGGGTTCCTGCGCTTGGCTCTCGACATCAGATTATCTCTAGTGTTACTTTGTTCTGCCATTTCTGACAGTGGCTAGACTGTCCTATAAGCCTGTGTGTCAGGAGTGCTGTAGACCTGTTTTCCTGTTTTCTTTCAGCCAGTTATGGGGACTGAATGTTCTGCTTTCGTGCGTGTATTTTTCCCCTCTACAGGTCTTCAGCTGTTCCTGTGGGCCTGTGTCTTGGATTCCTGAGGGCAGGTTGGGTCTTCCCACGGGCAAAAGTTGGTCTTACCTGTGGTCCCAGGCTCAAGTTTGCTGGGCCAGGGATGTGGGGTATTTTCCTCAGCCTCAGGCGTCAGAGATGTGTGCAGAGTGCAGTCTCTTCTGGTTTCCCAGGCGTGTCTGCCTCTCTGAAGGTTTAGTTCTCCCTCCCACGGGATTTGGGTGCAGAGAACTGTTTATCCAGTAGGTCCCTTCAGTTTATGGCGGTGTCTCAGGCGCAGCGGTCCTGCTGCTCCTGGGCCCTCCTCTACGGGAACCCAGAGGCCGTATACAGTTTCCTCTTGGGCCAGCGATGTGGGCAGGGGTGGGCAGTGTTGGTGGTCTCCTCTGCTCTGCAGCCTCAGGAGTGTTCACCTGACCAGGCGGTGAGGTCTCTCTCCCATGGGGTTCGGGAGCAGAGAGCTGCTGCGGGCCGGGATCCGCGGGTTTGGGACTCCCGGTAAACAGCTTTCAATTCTATTCTATTGATCACTCTGCGTCTGTACCAGTACCATGCAGTTTTTATCACTATTGCTCTGAAGTAGAGATGGAGGTCAGGGATGATGGTGATTCCCCCAGCCATTCTTTTATTGTTAAGAATTGTTTTAACTTTTTTTTTTTTTTTTTTGCCTTTCCGGATGAATTTAGGAATTGCTCTTTCTTTGTCTTTGAAGAATTGTGTTGGGATTTTGATGGGGATTCCATTGAATCTGTAGATCGCATTTGGTGGGATGACCATTTTTACTATGTTAATTCTGTCAATACATGAACATAGGTGATCTCTCCATTTTTTGAGATCTTCTTTGATTTCTTTCTTGAGAGACTTAAAGTTATTGTCATACAGATCTTTCTCTTGTTTGGTTAGTGTTACCCCAAGATATTTTATATTATTTGTGGCTATTGTGAAGGGAGTTGATTTCTTAATTTCATTCTCAACCTGTTTATCATTTGTATAAAGGAAGGCTATTGATTTATTTGAGTTAATGTTATATCCGTCACTTTGCTGAAGATGTTTATCAGCTGGTGGAGTTTTCTGGCAGAATTTTTGGTGTCGCTTATGTAAACTATCATATCATCTGCAATTAATAATACTTTTATTTCTTCTTTGACATTTTGTATCCCCTTGATCTCTTTTTGTCCTCTTACTGTTCTAGCTAGCACTTCAAGTGCTGTACTAAATAGATGTTTTGGAGAGTGTGCATCCTTGTCTGTCCCTGATTTTAATGGGATCGCTACAAGTATCTCTAGATTTAATTTGATATTGGCTGTTGTTTTGCAGTAAATTGATTTTATTCTATTTAGGTGTGGGCCTTGACTTCCTGGTCTCTACGATACTTTTAACATGACCTCTGATCAGTCTCTTCTGGCTTTCAGAGTCTCTGTTGAGAAATCTGGTATACTTCTAATAGATCTACCTTTGTATGTTACTTACCCCCTTTCCCTTGCAGTTTTTAATATTATTTCTTTGTTCTGTGGGTTTAGTGTTTTGATTATTATGTAATGAGAGGATTTTCTTTTCTGGTCCCATTTGTTTGGTGTTCTATAGGCTTTTTGTTCCTTTATGGCAATCTCTTTCTTTAGGTTGGGGAAGTTTTCGTCTATGATTTTGTTGAAGACATTTTCAGGTCCTTTGAGCTGTGAATCTTCATTCTCCTCTATTCCAATTATTCTTAGATTTGGTTTTTTCATTGTGTCTTGAATTTCCTGGATGTTTTTGGTAAGAAATTTTTAGGTTTTGAAATTTCTTTGACAGTTGTGTCACTCTTGTCAATCTCTTGTAAGGTATCTTCTGCACCTGAGAGTTTCTCTTCTATCTCTTGTATTCTGTTGGTGATGCTTACTTCTGTAATTCCTGACTTCTTTCCTGGGTCTTCCATTTCCAGGTTTGCCTCCATTTGTGTGTTTCTACTTCCACTTGGACTGCTTTATGCAATTTCTTCATCTGTTTAATTGTGTTTTCCTCTATTTATTTAAGGAATTTATTTGTTTACTCTTTAAGCACTTCTATCTGTTTACCTGTGTTTTCCTGTATTTCTTTTAGTGAGTTATTTATATGTCCTCCCTAATGGCCTCTATTATTTTCATGAGATAACATTTTAGGTCAGCTTCCTACTTTTCAGGTGTGTTGGTGTATCCAGGGCATGCTATGGTGCGAAAACTGGGTTCTGATGATGCCCATGTATATTGGCTTCTGTTGCTTATGGTCTCAAGCTTTCTTCTTGCCATCTGGTCATCCCAGTCTGTGTGACTCTGTCCAGAGTCTGACTCTTGTACCTGGGTTGCTCCAGGTCTCCTGGTAGGCCTGCCGCACTGGCTGTAGCAGATCTCCTGTGGTGCCTTCCAACTGGAGGGTCTTCAGAGGGACAGAGAAGCTGCTGGTGTGTTGCCCTGGCTGCAGTAGATCTGAGGGCTTCAGACTGTTGGGTCTTCAGAGGAGCAGTCAAACTGTTGTCCTGTGTGAAACTGTTCTCCTGGGGGTGGGGGTGGTGTCTATGGTCTGTGGTTTCTGTCTCCCTGTTTGCAGCAGACCTCCAGTGAGGCTTTCAGTCTTTTGGACCAGTTGCCCTGTATGCTACAGAACCCCCATGAGGTCTTCAGACTATGGTGTCCATTGTCCAGTTTTCCTATGTACAGAAGTACTCCTGGGATACCTTCAAGCTGTGGTGCCCTGGGTACAGCAGATCTCACGATGCCTCAGGATATAGTATCAAATGCACTGAGTGCAGCCAGTCTTCTGATATGCCTCAGGATATGGAATCTTCTGGGGAGAAGACTAGCTAGCAGTCAAATGCTCTGAGTGCAGCAGATCCTCTGGTATGCCCCAGGATATAGCCTCTTTTACAGAGCAAACTATCTAGCAGTCTCTACCAGTAGAAAAGACCAGGTGGAAGGGGAATGGATTTGTCGGGTGGGGCAGGGGTTGGGGAATTGGGGAGTTCCTTGGTCCACTGGGCTCCCAGTGGCAGCTGTGGGACTTGGGGGTGGTGGGTCAACTCACCTAATGCTCTGACTGCAGCGGATCCTCTGATATGCCTCAGGATATAGCCTCTTCCAAGGAGCAGACTAACTAGCAGTCTTTTCCAGGCAGAAGGGGGAATAATGGAGTTTTGACTCATGTCCAAATAACAGTAGGTCCAGTAGGTCCCCGAACACATCCTGTGGTCATTTCCACAGTTCCAGGATGCAGAATTGAGATAGATATACTTAGAAATTGGCGGAATTCTTACCTTGGTTTCCTGATTTGTGGAGTGAAGGCTCTTATGACTGGAAAGGCTAAATGGAAGTCTTTAGAGTTGCCTTTGTCAAAGAAAATAGTGAGTCAAAAGCAGTATCATACTCCAGGAGGAATTGCAGAAATAACTGCCACTATCAAAGACTTGAAAAGAGCAGGGTAAGGGTTTCCACCACATCTCCCTTTAACTCTCCTATCTGGCCAGTGCAGAAAACAGATGGATCATAGAGAATGACAGTTGAGGGCTGGAGAGATGGCTCAGCCATTAAAGGCTAGGCTCACAACCAAAAATATAAGAGATGACAGTTGACTATCAAAAACTAAATCAGGTAGTAACTCCAATTGCAGCTGCTGTACCAGATGTAGTTTCGTTACTTGAGCAAATTAGCACATCTTCTATTACCTGGTATGCAGCTATTGGTCTAGCAAATGCCTTCTTCTCACTACCTGCCCATAAGGACAACCAGAAACAACTTTCTTTCAGCTAGCAAGGCCAGCAGTATACTTTTACAGTTTTGCCTCAAGGATATATTAACTCTCCTTCCCTGTGTCATAACTTAGTTACACAGTATATTGATTGTTTGTCTCTTTCACAAAATATCATCACATTGGTGCACTATATTGATAACATTATGCTGATTGGACCAAATGAGCAGGAAATAGCAACCACTTTGAAGTCAACGGTAACACAAATGCATATCAGAGGATGGAAAATAAATCCAACCAAAATTCAAGGACCATCTACATCAGTGAAATTCTTAGGAGTTCAGTGGTATGGAGCATGCAGAGATATTTCTTCTAACGTGAAAGATAGGTTATTGTACCCAGCCCTTCCCATCACCAAAAAAAAGGACAACACTTAGTGGGTCTTTTTGGATTCTGGAGACAGCACATTCCTCACTTGGGTGTGCTACACAAGCCATTTACCAGTTGACTCAAAAAGCTACAGGAGAAGGCTCTTCACCAAGTCCAGGCTGCTGTGCAGGCTGCTCTACCACTTGGACCATATGATCCAGCTGACCCAATGGTACTTGCGGTGTCAGTGGCAGATAGAGATGCTATTTGGAGCCTCTGGCAGGCCCCTGTAGGTGAATCATAGAAGATACCTTTGGGATATTGGAGCAAAGTTGTACCATCATTTGCAGACAACTATTCTCCCTTTGAAAAACAGCTCTTAGCCTGCTGATGGGCCTTAGTGGAAACTGAACATTTGACAATAGGACACCAAGTTACCATGCAACCTAAACTGTCCATCATGAGCTAAGTGTTGTCAGACTCCCCAAGTCATAAAGTAGGACGTGCACAGCAGCAGTCTATTATCAAATGTAAGTGGTATATACATGATTGGCTTGAGCATGTCCTGAAGGCACAAGCAAGTTACATGAAGTTGCCCAAATGCCTATGGCTTCTGCTCTTGTTACAATGCCATCTGCTGCTGAGCATGCACCTATAGCCTCATGGGGTGTTCCCTGTGATCGGCTGACTGAAGAAGAGAAGACTAGGACCTGGTTTACTGATGGCTCTGAACGTTATGTGGGCACCACCCAGGAGTGGACAGCTGCAGCTTTACAACCCCTTTCCCAGACAACCCTGAAAGATACCTGTGAAGGAAAATCTTCACAGTGGGCAGAACTTTGGGCAATACACATGGTATTACAGTTTGTTTGGAAGAGAAAGGGCCAGATGTACGATTGTTCACTGACTCATGAGCTGTAGCCAATGGATTGTCTGGATAGTCAGGGACTTGGATAGATCATGATTGGAAAGTTGGTGAGAAAGACATATGGAGAAGAAGTATGTGGATAGAACTCTCCAAATGGATAAAGGATGTGAAGATATTTGTGTCCCATGTAAATGCTCATCAAAAGGTGACTTCAGCTGAGGAGGAGTTCAGTTATCAAGTGGATAAGATGACCCATTCTGTGGACAGTCAGCCTCTTTCTCCAGCCATCCCTGTCATTGTTCAATGGACACATGAACAAAGTGGCCATGGTGGCTGAGATGGAGGTTATGCTTGGGCTCAACAACATGGACTTCCACTCACCAAGGTTGACCTGAATGCCAGATCTGCCAACAGCAGAGACCATCCAGCCCCAGATATGGCACCATTCCTCAAGGTGACCAATCTGGTGGCAGATTGACTACATTGGACCACTTCCTCTGTGGACAGGACAATGTTTTGTTCTTACTGGAGTAGATACTTATTCTGGTTATCTATTTTCCTTTCCTGCATGTAATGCTTCTGCCAAAACCACCATCCATGGACTTACAGAATACCGTATCCATAGTCATGGTATTCTATACACTATTGCTTCTGACCAAGGAACTCATTTCACAGCCAGAGAAGTGTGACAGTGGGCCCATGATCATGGAATCCACTGGGCTTATCATGTTCCCCATCATCCTGAAGCAGCTGGTCTGATAGAAAGATTGAAAAGCCTTTTGAAGATGCAGTTACAGTGCCAGTTAGATGGCAGCAGCATGGAGGGATGGGGCAGAATTCTTCAGAAGGCAGTATATGCTTTGAATCAGTATCCAATATATGGTACAGTTTCTCCCATAGCCAGGATCCATGGGTCTAGGAAACAAGGGGTGAAAAGTGAATAGTTCAACTCACTATCACTTCTAGTGACCTTCTAGGAAAATTTTTGCTTCCTGTCCCCACAACTCTAGGTTCTGCTGGCCTACAGGTTTTGGTTCCAGAGTGGGGAGTGCTCTTTCCAGGATCCACAACAAACAGTCTATTGAACTGGAAGCTCAGACTTCCCCCTGGTCATTTTGAGCTTCTAATGCCCTTAAACCAACAGGCTAAGAAAGGAATAAAAGTGTTAGTAAGAGCACCAGTGGAAGGGGAAGCCCTTGGTCCTGCCAAGACTGAACCCCCAGTGAACGTGAATGTTGGGGGGAGGGCGGTAATGGGGGGAGGACGGAGAGGGGAAGCCCATATAGAAGGGGAGGGGGAGGGCTAGGGAGATGTTGGCCCAGAAACTGGGAAGGGGAATAACAAAATGTAAATAAGAAATACTCAAGTTAATAAAGATAAAAAAAAAAGAATATAGAGCATGGGAACACTCTTCCATTACTGGTGAAAGTACAAATTTGTAAGTCCATTTTGACAATCAACATAGTTTTTCTTCAGAAAATTAGGAATTGATCTACTTCAATATCCAGCTATACAACTCCTGGGCATAAACCCAAAGGACCATCTATTCTACTATAAGAACACTTGCTCAACTATGTTTATAGCAGATTTATTTGTAATAGCTAGAAATTGGAAACAATCTACATGTCCCTTAACCTAATAATGGATGTCAAATGTTTTAAACTCACTCAGTGGAATATTACACAGCTGTTAATAAGCAACATTGTGATATTTGTAGGCAAATGGATTAAACTAGAAAAGATCATCCTGAGAAGTAACACAGAACCAGAAAGAGGAACAAGATGTGTAGTAACTTAGAAGTTGATTTTAGATGTAAAGGAAAATCATGCTATAATGCATGGATCCTGAGAGAGTAGGTAAGGAAGAGGGTTTAAGTAGGGACACGGGAATCTCCCTGGAAAAGGGACATAGAATAGAAATTGCTGATTGAGATGAGAACATGAGGGAATTCTCTTGGGAGAGGAGGGAAGTAAATACTACTGAGAGGGGACCAGAGAGATATTTTTCCAGCAGCTGAGTTCTGTATTATGCTGTCTGGATATGTTACTGCTCAAGCCAGACTGAGCAACTTCAGTGAAAACTAGGACACATTTATGTGTAGGTGAGCTCAGAATCACCAAGACAGATAATAGAGCCAAGAATCCCCAGTACAGAGATTTTGATGTGTAGGAGGGGACTCTGTATCCTCTGTGGTTTCCTTCTTAAGTATATTTGATAACCACCTGATATGATTGGAATGTGGCACTTATATGTTTAAGCACAGTAAAGATTCACTGTTTCACTGTTAAGCATGTAATAAATATTTATATTCTTACTTAAAAAAGTGTTAGGAATTGTGACAGATCCAGATTACCATAGGGAAATTGTATTGCCTCTCCACAGTGCAGGAGATCCCTTAGGATGTGTCTCTTAATACTACCCTGTTCTATGATTAAAGTCAGTGGAAAACTACAACAGCCTAATCCAACAAGGATGACAAAGGACCCAGACCCATGAAGAATGAAGGTATGGGTCCAGGAAAAGAATCAAGATTTGCTGAGGTGCTTGCAGAGGGTGGAGGAAATGCAGAATGGGTAGTAGGGAAAGGTCGTTATAAATACCAGCTAAGGCCACATAACCAGTTGCAGAAATGAGGATCCTAAAGGAATATGAATGCTTCTGTTTTATTTTGTTAAGAACACATTTGTCTTTCTTCCAATTTCTTAACATCAGTTGGTATTTAAGTTGATATACTAAAAGAATGTTCCCAAGGGACATTGCCCTATTTTAAATTTATAAATGCATTTGTGATTGTATGAGGAATAGTTATATCATGTTAGACCTGCTCATGACCTTGTTCTTATGTGGACATAAGACATTATTTGTGTCAAGTTGACAAGGGGTTGATTGTAGTGGCTATTCCTGGTTGTCAACTTGATTTTATTTGGAATGAACTACAATCCAGAATTGGAAGGCCCACCTGTGATCCTGATCTTGAGGCTGGGAGATACAAGTTTCTGACCTGGATCTTGGCATAGAAATCTTGATGCATAGTGGCTATGAATCTCAAGATTGTATTGCAAGGAGATTTCTGAGTTCAAGGCCATCGGGGACAAAGCAAGACCCAGATCCAGGCATGGTGGTACACACCTTTAATCTGGAACACGACTTGTGCTGGAGACCTACATAAGGACAGTGGAAGAAGGATTCACTCTTCTTCACCTGCTTGCCTTGTGGGACTGAGCAATTGCTAGATCCTTGGCTTCACAGCTACTGCTATTGTTGGGGAGTTGGACTTCTGACTGTAAGTCATCAACAAATTCCCTTACTATATAGAGACTACCCATAAGTTCTGTGATTCTAGAGAACCCTGACTAATACAATTGCTCAGTTCTGATCCCATGGTCATTGTCACTGATGGTACTGTGACAACTCATCAGGATGTCACTACCCTAATGGTGTGCTTAAGTCCTTTACCTGACCAAGGCCAATGCCCAGCTACTTAGTGTCCTTCTGCAGGGGCTGAGGGCAGAATTGATACCTCTAACGCTGTATCAGTACCTGCTTGTGCTTGTCATAGATATAGTGTGATACATGGGAGTCTATGGCCTAAGATCATGGGCCTGCTTCTACTCCATAGGTATGAAAGGATCAGAGAGGAAAAATGGAGCTAACCAATCCATGGTGTCTCTCACTTCAAGTATTCAAAAAGGATGTCTTAGTATGTGTTGGTCAAAAAGAGTGTCTGTGAGTGGATGGCACCACTGAAGAGCACAGGCTCTGAGGTTGTGATGTCATGTATGCTTGAGGCTTTATCCACAGCTTCTGCCTTGATTCATCAGCTCCCTTGCCAAGGCAGGCCACACAATTAGAATAGCTTTCTCATAGGCAGGCTACAGACATTCTGTGTTATAATATTATCTTGACGAAATCTCCCAACCTACCTTTGTCCTGTAGTAGATGATAAAGTGCTCTCATCCCAACAGCATCCTGTCCTACCCATAAGGGGAAAGACGATGCAGAGAGGACAAGCAGGATTCTGAAGCCCCCACACCTTTTCATTGCTTTTTCCAGAGGAGCTTCATGTAGAGCTTCTGTCTACTTAATTCCATCTAGGCCCTGGCATTGTTTCTATTTTTCAATCTATCTATTTCTGTGGGTCATATAAATATATCATCTTAATTAATTATATATTAATATATAATATTGATATACTAATATATAATAAAATTAATATTCTTTAATAAAAATAATATATTATTAATTAATATATTATAATATAATTACATATTAATTAATTATATATATATTCTGTGATTTCTTTTCTCTAATTTAGGATAGTAAGAGTTGTGGTGTCTAGCTTTTGCTTTAAGTAATTAATATATTTTAAAAGATTTATTTATTTTGTGTGTATACCTGGTGCCTGCAGAGGCCAGAAAAGAATATGGGGACCCATAGAATTGGAGTCACAGATGGCTGTGAGCTCCTATGTGGGTACTGAGAATTGAATTTGGTCCTCCTGCAAGAGCAGTGAGTACTGATAACTGCTGATCTCTCTCTCTCTCTCTCTCTCTCTCTCTCTCTCTCTCTCTCTCTAGTCTTCTGCTTTATTGTAATAAGGGGCAAGAAATTCATTGAGTAACTCAGGCTGACTTTGAAACTGTGAACCTCCTGCAACAGCCTTCCAAGTAGATAGTTACAGACAGGTACCAGTGAACCTAGCAAAGTTTTCATTAGTATTTATTTTCTATCTCTTATTCATTATTTGGCTAATCACTTAGCACAGGCTGGCTTTGAACTCACAGTCCTTATGCTTCAGTCTCTTGACTGCTGGAATTGCAAATGTGTATTACCATGCTTGGATAACAAAGCAGTATGTGATGAGCAAAAGTTCTCTTTTTTTTAAATCTTTATTAACTTTATTTACATTTACATTTCGGTTTTTTTTTGTTTGTTTGTTTGTTTGTTTTTTCGGAGCTGGGGACCGAACCCAGGGCCTTGCGCTTGCTAGGCAAGCACTCTACCACTGAGCTAAATCCCCAACCCCTCTTATTTACATTTCGATTGTTATTCCCCTTCCCGGTTTCCAGGCCAACATCCCCTAACCCCTCCCCCTCCCCTTCTATATGGGTGTTCCCCTCCCCATCCTCCCCCCATTACCGCCCTCCCCCAACGATCACGTTCACTGAGGGTTCAGTTTAGCGGAACCAAGTGCTTCACCTTCCACTGGTGCTCTTACTAGGCTATTCATTGCTACCTATGAGGTTGGAGCCCAGGGTCAGTCCATGTATAGTCTTTGGATAGTGACTTAGTCCCTGGAAGCTCTGGTTGGTTGACATTGTTGTTCATATGGGGTCTCGAGCCCCTTCAAGCTCTTCCAGTCCTTTCTCTGATTCCTTCAACGGGGGTTCTGTTCTCAGTTCAGTGGTTTAATGATGGCATTCATCTATGTATTTGCTGTATTCTGGCTGTGTCTCTCAGGAGAGATCTACATCCTGTTCTTGTCGGCCTGCACTTCTTTGCTTCATCCATCTTGTCTAGTTTGGTGGCTGTATATGTATGGGCCACATGTGGGACAGGCTCTGAATGGGTGTTCCTTCTGCCTCTGTTCTAAACTTTGCCTCCCTATTCCCTGCCAAGGGTATTCTTGTTCCCCTTTTAAAGAAAAGAGTGAAGCATTGCATTTTGGTCATCCTTCTTGAGTTTCATGTGTTCTGTGCATCTAGGGTAATTCAAGCATTTGGGCTAATAGCCACTTATCAATGAGTGCATACCATGTGTGTTTTTCTGTGATTGGGTTACCTCACTCAGGATGATATTTTCCAGTTCCATCCATTTGCCCATGAATTTCATAAAGTCATTGTTTTTGATAGCTGAGTAATATTCCATTGTGTAGATGTACCACATTTTCTGTATCCATTCCTCTGTTGAAGGGCATCTGGGTTCTTTCCAGCTTCTGGCTATTATAAATAAGGCTGCTATGAAGATAGTGGAGCATGTGTCTTTGTTATATGTTGGGGCATCTTTTGGGTATATGCCCAAGAGAGGTATAGCTGGGTCGTCAGGTAGTTCAATGTCCAATTTTCTAAGGAACCTCCAGACTGATTTCCAGAATGGTTGTACCAGTCTGCAATCCCACCAGTGATGGAGGAGTGTTCCTCTTTCTCCACATCCTCGCCGGCATTTGTTGTCACCTGAGTTTTTGATCTTAGCCATTCTCACTGGTGTGAGAGGAAATCTCAGGGTTGTTTTGATTTGCATTTCCCTTATGACTAAAGATGTCGAACATTTCTTTAGGTGTTTCTCAGCCGTTCAGCATTCCTCAGCTGTGAATTCTTTGTTTAGCTCTGAACCCCATTTTTTTGTTAGTTTTTGTTTTTTTAAAAATATTTATTTATTTTGTATATGAGTACACTGTAGCTGTCTTCAGACACAGCAGAAGAGGGCATCAGATCTCATTACAGATGGTTGTGAGCCACCATGTGGTTGCTGGGATTTGAACTTAGGACCTCGGGAAGAGCAGTCAGTGCTCTTAACCGCTGAGCCATCTCTCCAGCCCTGCTGTTTGCTTTTTAAGTTAAATGAACCCCATTTTTAATAGGTTTATTTGTCTCCCTGTGGTCTAACTTCTTGATGAACAAAAGTTCTTAGTTTTAAGGTTGGGTGGCTGTGAGTTTTTTTTTTTTTTTTTAAGTCAAACTGAAAATGCACACAAAGACTTGGCTGCAAGGTGAGTTTTTTGTTTCCATGTTGCTTCATCTTCATTTCCTGAAGACTCTTTAAAATGACACAGAAAGGTGGATCAGGGCTTAAGAACACTAGCTGCTCTTGCAGAGAACCCAGGTTCAATTCAAAGCATCCATATCATAGTGATTTCCAAACATCATTAACTCCAGTTGAAGGGAATATGATGCTGTGGTACCAGACATGCATGTTATGCAAGAACATATATGTGAAATGAATGAAAAAATGAAATAAAAGGAGGAAGACATGTGTGGTGTTTTGAATATGTTTGGCCTATAGGGAGTGACACTGTTCTGAAGTGCGGCCTTCTTGGAGGAAGTGCGTCACTGTGGGGGTGGGCCTTCAAGGTCTCTTCCTATGCCTGGTTCTACACATTCTGGAAGAGAGCTCACTCCTAGCTGCCTGAGGATACCAGTTTCTCCTGCTTGCCTTCAAATCAATTGCAGAATTCTCAGCTCCTTCTCCAGCACCATATCTACCTGCATGTTGTCATGCTTCCTGCTATGCTGATCATGGACTAGGCAGCTGAAACTGTAAGCCAGGTTCAATTAAATCTTTGCCTTTAAAGGAGTTGTCTTGGTCATGGTGTCTCTTCAGAGCTATTTAGGAACACCTACCTAAAACAACATAACTATTCCTAAAATATGGGAATTTTTATTGTATATATAAAAGAAAAAGCAGGCAAAGGTAAGAATCTGGGCTGAACATGGTAAGCAGATGAAACTGGACCATGAGAGAAGATCAGGGAAGGAGGAGCTGCCAACTAACAGAGATTTGTCCGGGCCATCTAAGTGTCCAAGAAACTGCTGTAGTCAAAATGGCTGAGTTATATAGGGAACAGGCTGGGGGAAGGGAAGCGAAAGCTCAGCCTCTGGGAGTGAGAGTTTTAGGGTAGGAGGCAGGGTGAGAAGAGCTGGAGGAGCCACAGATACTGAATGAGATGTGTCCTGGATTTGAAACTTAATATTCCAACCTTTTGTTGATGATAAGGGGTGATATAAACTCTTCTATAACTACATGCTGCTGAAATTGCCTGTTGTTTTTGTTGGTGGTGGTGATGTTGACGGTGGTGTCATGGCCCAAGAAGGCTGGAATGATGGTCAAAGGATAAAAAGAGAAAGAAGTGAAGGCTGTTTTGCTGGCTGTCCAAGTTCTGGGGCTATAGAAGTTTAGTGTTGTCCTCCTACACACCACATTCCCCCTGTGTCTGCCCTCTTCCCCCTTTAAAGTCTGTGTCACAGAGGCTCAGGATCTCTCAAAATCTTTTGGAATAGAAAAAGACTATGGACAGAGGTAAAGGTGAAGGCATTTAGGGGGAAATTTTTATCGTGAGTGTACATTTGAAGTTTCCAGGCCTCTGATCCTTGTAGTTGGGGAGGGGAGTACCAAGACCAGAAGAGAATAAAAATAAATCTTTTTTAAAAATCACACATAATATAACATCTCCCACTCAAGTCACATTTTCTCATCTTAGGAACTGGAGATGAGGCTTCTGGAAATTACTTCATTGCAAAGATAAACTAAAGTCATGGGAGGAAAATGGAACATCTCCACATGACAAGACCCTGTTACACAGAAACAAGAATTACTTATGTGGAGGTAAGTAGGAATACCTTGTTTATAGCACTGGAAAGAGAATAGTTCTCTTCTCTTCCATTTCTGATTGTCTCAAGTATTCCTTCCTGGGATTGCAGTTGCTATAGCAGGGTTGAGCCCAAATGCTTCCCTTATTCTTTGTATTTGCTTCCCATTCCTAAGCACACAGCAGAAATAAAAGTCAAGTGACCAAAATTAGCTCTTTAAAGAGTGCAATCAAGACCTTAGGTGGGATCCCTAACAATGGGCACATGTAGCCTGAAGAGGCAACCTCCTGTAGCAACCCAGAGGAGGGATAAGAACCCCAACCTTGCTGGGCACCAATGGGAAGAGAAGCCCTTGGTCCTGCCAAGGCTCAATCCCCCAGTGTAAGGGAATGTCAGGACGGGGAGGTGGGAACGAGTGGGTGGATGGTTGGGGAAACATCCTCATAGAAGAAGGGGGAGGGAGAGGGGATAGGGAGTTTATGGACGAGAAACCAGGAAAAGGGATAACATTTGAAATGTAAATATAAAATATCCAATGAAAAATAAAATAAAGCTAGAAAAAAATTCCACAAACCTTTCAACCCAAAATTTGTCCTTTCTAAAAGAAATGCAGGGACAAAGATGGAGCAGAGACTGAAAGATTAGCCAAATTAACCAGCTCAGATTGAGACCCATTCCATGGACAAGCACCAATCCCTGGTACTATATATGATACTCTGTTATGCTTGCAGACAGGGGCCTAGCATAACTGTCCTCTGAGAGGCTTCACCCATCAGCTGACTGAAACAGATGCAGATACCCACGGCCAAATATTAGATAGAGGACAAGGACTCTTATGGAAGAGTTAGGGGGAGGATTAAAGGCTCTGAAGGAGATAGGAACTCCACAGGAAGACTAAGAAAGTCAACTAGCTTGTACCCCTGGGAGTTCTCAGAGACTGAGCCACCAATCAAAGAGCATACACAGTCTGTACTGAAGCCCCTGGAATATATGTAGCAGATGTGCTAACAACTAAAGTAGGGTGTGTCACCAAAGCTGTAGCCTGACTGTGGAATTAATTCCCCAACAGGGATGCCTTCTCTGGCTTCAGTGGGAGAAAAATGCCCCCAATCCTGCAGAGATTTGATGTACCAGAGCCAGGGGATAGCCAGGGGTGCCGCATGCTTTCAAAGGATGGCAGCATTAAGGACGTAATAAATAAATCAAATAAATCAGGATAAATAAATACATACATACACACATAAATACATGCATGCATACATACACACATGCATAAATACATGCATACATACATGCATACATACATACATACATACGTACATACATATATACGTACATACATACATACATACCAAGATCTGAAGCCACTTCGCCAAGTGGCTGAGCCAGGCCCAGGAAGTAAGATGGTCACTCATTAGTATCTGTAAGAAGAACACCCCAGGAAGAAATGGCTGACCACTGTAATCATCCAAGGAAATGCCTTGTCCCTGCTTTGGATACTAGTTCAGAGGGAGGACAAAGGTCACAGATTGTGGCCTTTAGCATTGATGGCAGCTGATAGAATGTGACCACTTGGCTTTTTAAATTCTTTTTTTTATTTTTGATTGATTGATTGACTGACTGATTGGCCTAAAACTCCCCTGCTGATGTATGCCTTGTGCAGCTGTGGGAGAAAACAATGACTTTAGCACCAGAAACATGGGTTCAAATCCCTATAGTTCATTCTTGCCTGCTGAAGGCAAGTCACTGAAATTCCTATGCATACATGGATCGTGTCAATTGTTAAGGTTCGAAGGGGTCCTTGGAGAGCGCCCAGTGCTAGCTGCACAGGAAGTACTATTTTCTCAACCCCCCACAAACTGAAGTCGAAATACCATCTCTGTACCTGCTCACCTTAGGACATCCTACTGGACTCCGGGACATCTGTGTCCACTTGTGTGGTGATCCAGGTAGACAGCAACTCTGAGTCAACCACCAGCTGCCGTTAGTGGATACACAGCCTGCTCCCTTTTGGGAAGGATCACGTGGAGTGATCAATGCTGTGAGTATATCACACACCTTCCCAGAGTACTTTTTGGAGTCCTGCTGTCACCAGCTTGACAGCACTAGCTTCTTGTTCCACCCCATTACACCTTGCGCCCCATCAACTACTGAAATAAAACACTCTGACCAAAAGCAATTTTAGGAGCAAAGGATATTTGTCTTACTCTTTCAGGTTGCAGGTCATTACTGAGGGAGGTCAGAGCAGGAACTTAAGGCAGAAACTACTGAGGACTGCTGCTAGCTGTATCATTCACCGGCTCTTCCTTAACTAGCTTTCTTATACGACCCAGGGCTAGCCCCTTAGGAATGGTGTTGCCCGTAGTAGGATGGGCCTTCCTGCATTAGTTAATAATCAAGACAATCCCCTACAGGTGTGCCCACAGGCCAAAGGAAACGAAGCAACTCCTCGACTGAAGCTTTCCTCTTAGATAACTCTAGTCTGCATCAACTTGGCAGTTAAAGTTAACTAGGACCATGTTTCAGGCCCTGGTCTACTGCTATTGAAAGAGAGATATCCTTTAACCTGGGAAGCTGAGCTGGTCAAAATGGAGTCAAATGTTTCTCAAGATCAACTAGCAAGACATCAGAACTGAGATCTAAACTGACAGGGAAGAAATGTTGTTAAGCTGGGCATGGAGGTGCATATCTATGATCCCAGGGCTAGGGAGGCTGACACAGGAGGATCAAGAGTTTGAGGCCAGCCTGACATATAGAGAAAGAGCTTGTCCTAAAAAGCAAAGCAAAAAGAAAGATAAATAAAACAAAAGGAAAATGTAATTAAAACAGAGAAAGGTAGATTCCTAACATTTCCATTAACATTTCCTTGGAATTATGACTGCTTCCATCCTGTTGATATGAATGAACACCCCTTCTGTTGTAGTTTTTAAAGCATAAGTAACTTTGAGTTTGTTTGTTGTATTTCCATCTGGCTGGTCCATCATTCAGTCTCAATAGTATTTGGATTAGGAGGTATATGCTGTCCTGCCTGAGGCTTTGCACTTAGGAGTAGATTCTTAGTAAAGTTGGGAAAACTTTACCTCTGATGGTTGCTTGAGGAACATGTTTATTCCCTTTCATTAGTTTTGATATTTTTGACCACAAGTAGCAGACATTCTAAGTTAAACTAGGTTAAGTAAGAGAGAGCTTTAAGACCACATGTGGTGGCACAGGTTAATAATCCCACAGGGTCTGAGAAAGAGGCTACAGAATCATGAGTTTGAGCCCAGTCTGAAATGCATAACTGGTAAGGGAAGAGGAGAGAGGAGAGAGAGAGAGAGAGAGAGAGAGAGAGAGAGAGAGAGAGAGAGAGAGAGAGAGAGAGAAAATTTCATTTCACAGTAAGTTGAGAAATCAGGTAGTCCAGAGCTGTCAAATTCAATGGTTTGGCTTTATTCGGGTATTTTATGTGTACAAGTATTTGCCAGCATGTATGTATGTGAACCTTGAGTGTATCATGTACCCACTAATGTCAGAAGAGGGTATCACAGGCCTGTAAACTTTCATATGGATGCCAGGAGCTGAACCTGGGTCCTCTGCAGGAACTAGTGCTCTTAACTGCCAAGACATCTTTCCAGCCCCCAAGACTGTACTTCCCTTTGTCTCTCTGTCACTTCTCTTGCCTTTGGTTAGTGTCTTTCTTTCAGACTGGCTTCTTATTTCATAAAGGAACTGAGTCCCAGTGTTCTACCGCCTTTTCTATGATGTGAAGAGACATAATGACTAAGACAAGCTATAAAAGGAAGAGTTTAATTGGAACTTTGTTTATAGTTTCAGAAGCAATTTTAACAATTGCTATAGTTGTGCTCAATATTCCAGATAGGTTCACATGCCCATTTTAAAGACAATCGTTGCGAGGCAGGCTGAATCACCAGAGGAAGAAGCATGGTAGAAACTATCAGGCATAGCACTGGAGCAGTCTCTGAGCACTTACATCTCACCCACAGCAAGAGGTAGACAGAGAAAGCTAACTGGGAAGAGTGTGAGCTTTGTCATCATCAAAGCCACTCTCAGTGACACACCTGCTCCAATAAGGCCAAACCTACTCCTTCCCAAACAGTTCCACTAACTGAAGACTAAATATTGAGATTATCCCATTAAAACGACCACAGTTTTCTCATCATAGCATGACACTTTCTAGAGGAATTGACTAGAAACAAAGGCACTATTCCATTGCCCTACTGGTATGTAATAATCAGTAACAGGACACCCCAAAGATCCTGTAATTTAAAACAGAAGCCTCATCTTCTCTGTTGCTCTTTATGGTAGGTCAATAAAGGGAATATCTTAGTCGCCTTTCCTGCTAGTGTGACAAAATTTGCTGAAAGAAAAACTATAAAGCAAAAAAGACATATTTTGGCTTACAGTTCAAGGTGAACTTCACACCATGGTGCTTAAGACAGCAAATCATAATGCATCTACAAGCAAGAAGCAGAATGATGAATACTTGTGCACAGCTAACTTTCTCATTTTTATACCAAGGTCAGAGAATAGTGAAGTGTGAGCCTTCCCACTTCAAATAACCTAATTACTATGCCTCTTCACACACCTTCCCAATCCCTCTCAGGTTTGTCTGGAAGCTTGTCTCCTAGGTGAATCCACACCTTATAAAGTTGACAAAGAACATTGTCACAGGGGCTTGTTCTTCCTCAGAAAGCCCCTGCTGAAGGAACAGTGCCATGCAGAACATTGTCAGTGGTTGAGCACAGGGAGCTGTAGAAGTTAGGTTCTTGTTCTTCCTCCCACCCACATACTCCCAGAAATTAGGCTAAGACTCAGAATTCCAATACTTTGGCCATAAAGCTCAGATATTCTCTGACTGGATCATAATTTAAAATAATCCATTTATTTTAATCTACATTTTGCCGTGTGGCTGCTTCTGTGGTTAAGTACCATTCCTCTGTCTTGTTACATCTTCCAGCGTGAATCTCCTGCCTGCACTCACCCAGAATCTTTTCTGCCTCCCAGATGTTCCACCTCCTATTTCCTGCCTAAGCCATGAACCATCAGATTTATTATTAACAGGCACCATACCCATACAGACATAAGAAATCTCTCTACAGGGATCATAGTGCTGGAGAGTCTCCCACCACCCTGCAAATGCTGTAGTTTGGAAATGACACATAGCTTATGCTTATGGCATCAGCTAGGGATTAATGACCCCACTAAAACACAAAGGGATCAGGGAAACTTTGGCAAAAATTTTAACAATTGCTTAGCTGTGCTCAATGTTTAAAATAGGGTCACATGTTCATTTGAAAGAAAAGCTTTGGCAGGCAGGCTGGGAGAGCCATGAGTGGTTTACAACAGATATTTGAATGGTGGTGGGCAGTTAGTGAACTCGCCCAGAGATCCACAGACTAATAGGTGAGATAGTGGGATGTACACGGTGAGAGTTCTCTGACATTCTCCTGCCCTAGGTGACTTTGAATCATGTTTTCAGCCTGGACTATTAAGAGTTTGAGTCTGAACTGTTCCCTACAGGCCCTTGTGTTTGAACACTTGGTTCTTTTCTAGTGGTGTTATTTTTGGAGTGTTGTGGTTGGAATTTGTTTGGCCCCTATAGATTCACGTGTTGAAGTACTTGGCCAATGGGGAGTGGCACTATTAGGAAGTATGGCCTTTTTGGAGGAAGTGTGTGTCACTGTGGGGGCAGGGTTTGAAGTCTACTATGCCTAAGATCTGCCCTGTGTGGAATACAGTCTCCTGGCTGCTTGTAGATTGAGATATAGAACTCTTGGTTCCTCCATCACGATGACTTCATGTATGTTGTCATGCTTCCTGCTGTGATGATGATGGGCTAAACCTCTGAAACTAAGCCACCTCCAACTACATGTTTTCTTTTATAAGAGTTGCCATGGTTATGGTGTCTCTTTACAGCAATGAAACCCTAACTAAAACAGGAAGGTTGTAGCCTAAACAGGGAACTGGATCACTGCAGGTTGAGGAGTGGGCATTGAAGGTTATTACTTTTAGTGCTGGCTTGGGCCCTCTGCTTTCTAGTATACTTTCCATCCCAGGATCTCTTCCACAGTTTCACACTGCTGTGGACTGAGCCCATTCCATTTTCCTGTATTCCCTGACAAGATGGATTATGCCCTTTGGATCCCATAGCAAACTTCACCCTCTACCCCTTTGAGTTCCTTCTGTTAGGTACCTTGTTCCAGCTACAGTATGATACCCCAAAGCTCTTCCAAAATGGCTTTGTGTACTGGCTGAAAGAAGCCACAGACTTCTTTGGGATACTTGGGAAACCCTCAGGGAGCGAAGGGTAAAATGTAACTCCTGATTTCAGGGATGGCATTTCTCCAGGTGTTGTCCCTGTGCTCACTAGAATGAGATCAGAGCAGGCAGGTCAGAACTGTTCTGTTAGTTATTCCCAGCTGTGGATAATCTGGGCCGCAAAATCAGAGACAGAAATGATTGATTGCAGTGCAGATTGGAGCACAAGACTAGCATGTGTCAGCACCCTGTCTCTTGGCCTCCAATTCTTTTCAGAAGGGTGTTCTGCAGGAAAGACTGACACCATGTCATGGTCCAGTAGTCAGAGATGTCCAGCAGACTCAGCAGCAACTGAAGATTGTATGGTTCACCTGCTGCCAATGTACAAAGGCAGCAGACTCACAGCATGAGCTACATGGCACACTCTCACTGCCCTGAGCCTCGGGGCACTGAGAAGGATGTTGCCCCCTTTCACTAAACCCCCAGACAACATGCTTCTAGACAAACAATCAGATCTAACTGGGATCTGAGATGAGGAAAATGCCATAAAGTATTTCAAACGAGGTGGTATTACTCAGGTGTGACATACTGTAGGCCTCTCCTGTTCCTCTAGCAGTTCACAGGAGATGGTTATGGTGGCACATACCTGATATACATACATACAAGAAGCACTTTACCCACTGAGCCATTTCACCATCTCTCTTTTCTTTTAAAACTGCACAGTGATAGTCCCTTAAAACAATATTCCATTTCCTAATCATGAATCCAGTGTAGTAGAACCATCTGAACCAGTTCTGGCCAATCAGCATTAGGATATCCTAGTCATAGTGTATGGATAAGACTTGATCCAAGTAGTCAAATTTGAGCAAAGGAATCCTGGGACTGGAGGGAGGGCTATTATCAGATAGAACAACTGTTTTTCTTTGCTATCCTTCAGCTAGCCTATGGGAAGGCAAGGCTTGAGCAAACATCTGTAAACTATAAAGGACAAGCTTCTTTGAACAAGAAGGCTGCGCAGAGCAATGTTATTGTAGCAGAAGGGGCCCTGATATGTTATGCTACCCTCTGAGTCAAACCTTTCCTGGAGAAGTCAACTTTAGTCCTCCAATGTAGAGGTTATATTGACACAGAGGTTATATATATAACAGAGGTTATATAAAGTGAAGACTTTATAAAACATCATGAACAAGGCAACCTACAAAAGAAAGTGTTTAATAAGGCTTAGGGGGTCCAGAGGAGTAAAGTTTATGATGGCAGAGAGAAGAAGATGATGGTAGAGACATTTCAGAGCTCACATCTCAAAAGGTAACCTAAGCAGGGTCAGTGAGAGAGGGAAAACAAAATGGTGTGGATCTTTTGAAACCTCAAAGTCTGCCCCTAGTGACATACTTCCTCTTTCAAGGCTACACCTCTTATTTCTCCTTGCTAAATCTATAAACTAGAGAGCAAGTATTCAAATGCCCATGACTTATGGGGAACATCTCATTCAAATCACCACAGGGGTTCATTAAATTCCGTCTTGACTTAATCTGTTTGAAATGGATCTTATTTTACTTCAGTCAAAACAGTGATAATGGATGGACTGAATGGCCATAGGTTAGCAACAGTGTATTCTGGAGGGGCAGCTTCGAGCACTGCCCACAAAGGCCACAATTGAAAAGACACAGTAGAGACCATCATGAATTTCTTGATGAGGACAGGGCAGTCTAGATGTGGAAATAATAACATGTTCTGTGACTTGTTAGGCACATAATACCATTTCTTCATTTGTCACCTTCCATTGCTCCTGGTTGGTACTTTTGGAACAGGCTTGGTACAGGGCTCATTATGGCTGAAGATCTCCAGCTCAACCTATAATAGAGGAAAAACTGGAGAGCAAATGGGCACGTATACTACAATCCACTCTGATATTTTATCACGTAGTCTATCTCATTTCTTTAAAAAAAGTTTTTGACCTGTTATCATTTTTTTAAAAATGCATTTATTGTCTGCATGTTTGCATGTATGTCTGCATGAATTTATGTGTCGTGTGCATGCAATGGTACACATAGTCAGAATAGGGTGTTGGGTCTCCTGGAATTGGCATTACCTTTAGTTGTAACCTGTTCCATGTAGGTGCTGGAATCTGAACATGGATCCTCTGGAAGAACATCAGGTGCTCTTAACGATGGAGCCATCTCTCCAGCTCTCGCTCCTGACCATTTAATGACAAGACATAGTGAAGTAGTGATGCCTAGTTTGGAAACATTAGCCTGGGGTTGGGGATTTAGCTCAGTGGCAGAGCGCTTGCCTAGCAAGCGCAAGGCCCTGGGTTCAGTCCCCAGCTCCGAAAAAAGAAAAAAAATTAGAAAAAAAAAGACCTGCAGTCTCATGTCCCGGAAACATTAGCCCATGGCACTCTCACTTCAAGGCATGCTGAAGCATAGATCCTGGTGGAGTGATCACTGAAACTTCTTTAAAGGGCAGTTTGTGAATGAAAAAATAAACAAAAGGGAAAGGGAAGGGAAGGACAGGACTGCTCCTAGGTATGGTAGAGGAGTAAGTTTATTGTAGATATTTGGGAGACATAGGCAAAGTCAGACACATCTGAAAGATTCCAGAATGGTCATGACTCTGAACCATGTGAAGAGGTCGGGAGGGGAAGGAAGAGAGAGGAGTCAAGTACATCAGCCAGAAAGGCAAAATGTATAAAAGGATACAAAAGAGTGCCTGGTAAGCAATGCCTAGATTTTATAAGGAAGAGCCTCCGGGGAAGGGCAGCCCAGACTCTGGACTGAAGAGTTGTGGGTTGAGAGTGGTATAGAAACATAGAGTGGAGGTTTGCTTGGGCTCATGTTCAGAAATCTGTATGTATCACAGCAGGGCAGGCACGGTGGAGTGGCACAGTTAATAGCAGTATGGTATGTGGCAGTAGCTTCTCATCTCATGGATGACCAGGAAAGACAGAGTGGCCAGAACCATGTCTGGAATATAACATCAAAGGCTGTTCCTAATTACCTACTTCTGCTAGGAAGGATGTGCTCCCAGAAGGTTATATAGCCTTCTTAATTACTACCACCAGCTAGAGAATAACTGCCCAATGGTACTAGTTGAGTCAAGAAATGACAAACACTGTCAAGAATGCAGAAAAATCTTCTGTATTGCTGCTAAGGATACAAGGCTTTACATCATGTACAGGAGTTGTAACAGACCCCATGAACTTAGCACAACTGATACCATGCTGGAAAACACCATGCTGACCTTAGAATCCAGCATATAGACCCCTAAATATAGCAACAAAGGCCTAATCATCAAACACCTAGGCCATAGTTCCTGGATCCTGGAAAAGTCCCTAAATGTACTAGCCTTGCCTTTTGGTTTCTATAGTTCTGCTTTTTGATATCTGCTATTGCTACCTGAAGTGTGTCAACTTAAGACATAACTTTTGTGTTCAAAACTCCAAAGGCAGGCTAGAGAGATGGCTCTGCAGTTAAAAGCACTGGGCGATCTTCCGGAGATCCTGAGTTCAATTCCCAGCAACATCATGGTGGCTCACAACCGTCTATAATGGGATCTCATGCTTTCTTCTGGCATGCAGTTAGACATGTAGATAGCATACTCATATACATAAATAAATCTTTTAAAAAAAATCCAAAGGCAGTGAGACTTGGGCTGCATGATTTCCACAAATTCTCAATATAGCTGCTGACTTTCTATTGATCTTTAAAAGTGTCCATGTGTCTTTTTGATAGATTTATCACACAGTAGAACCACAATGGAGGCTCTTCAAAAAATGAATCTAACATACGACCCAGGTAATATCTGTCCTAGGTATTTACAAAAAGGATTTCAATTCACTACATTAGAGATATATTTGCTTTTCAATATTGACTGTAACACACTTGTACTTGGCTCTCACATTGCATTGCCAGAATATCTAGCTAGGGTTGCCTGGAGGAAGAGAACTGATAGAATGAAAATACATGGAGAAATATATATATATATATATATATATATATATATATATATATTGTGTGTGTATGTGAGTGTATACATGTACATTCATATCATACACACATATACACATATACATATACACACATACTGACTACATCTGGAATTAATTAAAACTCAACCTATGGGCTACACCTATGAGGGACTTCCTTAATTAAAATGTATTAAATCATTTGAAGTTGAAACAGCGAATGTATAATCTGGATCTTTTTAGGTAGAAAGATCTGCCTTTAATTTGGGTTAAATTATCTGATGGCAGCCTATATAAAGAATGTGGAAATGAAAAAGCTCAATGCGCTTGCTTGCTTTCCTTGTCTTGCTGAACTCTCTCTCTCTCTCTCTCTCTCTCTCTCTCTCTCTCCAGAGAGAGAGATATATCCATATATATATATATATATATATATATATATATATATATATAGAGAGAGAGAGAGAGAGAGAGAGAGAGAGAGAGTTAGAGATATGAATGACTTGCATGTTGTGGTCTTGCTAGTACAATAATGACTAACAGTAGTCCTGTAGTTGTTCAATCTATGAGGCTCAGCTGGTCTTCAGTATACATTGTCTAGAATCCTGAAGAAGTAGGCTGTAATACCAGTAAAGGAATGAACAGAATAACAAGAGCAAGGACAAGCAAACAAAGGACAATGAGCTTCGTTCTTCCACATTCTTCATATAGGCTAACATAAGGAGGTTTGGCCCAAGTTAAAGGTAGATCTTCCCACCTAAGAAAATCCAGATTAATGTTGAGTATTTCTATTTCAAATGATTTAATAATTTTTAATTAGGTCCCTCATAGGCATACCAAATAAATTGAGTTTTAATTAATTCCTTATGTAGTCAGTTTGACAGAAAATATAGCCATAGCAAGAGTTCACAGCAGCTACATTAGGGAAGTAGCCTGAGTGTCAACAACAGAGAAGGGGATAAAGAAAATTTTGTGTGTAAACACAATGGGAAATTTATTCATAAAAATGAAATTATGTTGTCCACAGGAAAACAATTCAATGGAGACTATCATGAATGAACTAGGCTCAGTGAATTCTATTTTCTTTCATCTATGTGTCCTCTATAAGTAAAATTCTGAATATATATGTTTCATAAAATTGGAAGAAAAGTCCTGTAGCATAAGAATGAATTTGACCTGTGTTGAGAGGTGAGAATTGTGCAGGCCTATGGAAATGGAAAGAGTGCATGCTCAATATTCAGTATGCACTTCAAGATATATCATATCCAATGAAGAATCTTGAACACATGGGCACTGGGGAAAATTTCCTGAACAAAACACCAATGGTTCATGCTCTAAGATCAAGTATTGACAAATGGGACCTCACAAAACGGCAAAGCTTTTGTAAAGCAAAAGACACTGTCATTAGGACAAAATGACAACCAACAGATTGGGAAAAGATCTTTACCAATCCTACATCTGAGGGCTAATATCCAAAATATACAAAAAAAAACTCAAGAAGTTAGACTCTAGAGAGCCAAATAATCCTATTAAGAAATGGGATACATTGAATCAGATGGAGCACTACCGAATTCCTTCTTTGAAGCCACAATTACTCTTATACCTAAACCACACAAAGACCCAACAAAGAAAGAGAACTTCAGACCAATTTCCCTTATGAATATCGATGCAAAAATACTCAATAAAATTCTGGCAAACCGAATCCAAGAACACATCAAAACAATCATCCACCATGATCAAGTAGGCTTCATCCCAGGCATGCAGGGATGGTTTTAATATACGGAAAAACCATCAACGTGATCCATTATATAAACAAACTGAAAAGAGCAAAACCACATGATCATTTCATTAGATGCTGAGAAAGCATTTGACAAAATTCAACACCCCTTCATGATAAAAGTCCTGGAAAGAATAGAATTCAAGGCCCATACCTAAACATAGTAAAGCCATATACAGCAAACCAGTTGCTAACATTAAAACTAAATGGAGAGAAACTTGAAGCAATCCCACTAAAATCAGGGACTAGACAAGGCTGCCCACTCTCTCCTACTTATTCAATATAGTTCTTGAAGTTCTAGCCAGAGCAATCAGACAACAAAAGGAGGTCAAAGGATACAGATCGGAAAAGAAGAAGTCAAAATATCACTATTTGCAGATGATATGATAGTATATTTAAAGTGATCCCAAAAGTTCCACCAGAGAACTACTAAAGCTGATAAACAACTTCAGCAAAGTGGCTGGGTATAAAATTAACTCAAATAAATCAGTAGCCTTCCTCTACACCAAAAGAAAACAGGCTGAGAAAGAAATTAGGAAATGACACCCTTCATAATAGATCCAAATAATATAAAGTACCTCCGGTGTGACTTTAACCAAGCAAGGAAAGATCTGTACAATAAGAACTTCAAGACTCTGAAGAAAGAAATTGAAGAAGATCTCAGAAGATGGAAAGATCTCCCATGCTCATGGATTGGCAGGATTAATATAGTAAAAATGGCCATTTTACCAAAAGCGATCTACAGATTCAATGCAATCCCCATCAAAATACCAATCCAATTCTTCAAAGAGTTAGACAGAACAATTTGCAAATTCATCTGGAATAACAAAAAACCCAGGATAGCTAAAACTATCCTCAACAATAAAAGGACTTCAGGGCGAATCACTATCCCAGAACTCAAGCAGTATTACAGAGCAATAGTGATAAAAACTGCATGGTATTGGTAAAGAGACAGACAGATAGACCAATGGAACAGAATTGAAGACCCAGAAATGAACCCACACACCTATGGGCACTTGATTTTTGACAAAGGAGCCAAACCATCCAATGGAAAAAAGATAGCATTTTCAGCAAATGGTGCTGGTTCAACTGGAGGTCAACATGTAGAAAAGGAGATCCCATCACCTGTACCTTAAGTCCAATGGATCCAAGGACCTCCACATCAAACCAGATACACTCAAACTAATAGAAGAAAAAACTAGGAAGCATTTGGTGGGCACTGGAAAAAATTTCTGAACAAAACGCAATGGATTCTCTGCATCAAGAATCGACCAAATGGATAAAACTGCAAAGCTTCTGTAAGGCAAAGGACACTGTGGTTGGGACAAACGACAACCAACAGATTGGAAAGATCTACCAATCCTACAACAGATAGAGGGCTTATATCCAAAATATACAAAGACCTCAAGAAGTTAGACCGCAGGGAGACAAATAACCCTATTAAAAAATGGGGTTCAGAGCTAAACAAAGAATTCACAGCTGAGGAATACCGAATGGCCGAGAAACACCTAAAGAAATGTTCAACATCGTTAGTCATAAGGAAAATGCAAATCAAAACAACCCTGAGATTTCACCTCACACCAGTGAGAATGGCTAAGATCAAAAACTCAGGTGACAGCAAATGCTGGCGAGGATGTGGAGAAAGGGGAACACTCCTCCATTGTTGGTGGGGTTGCAGACTGGTACAACCATTCTGGAAATCAGTCTGAGGTTCCTCAGAAAATTGGACATTGAACTGCCTGAGGATCCAGCTATACCCTCCTGGGCATATACCCAAAAGATGCCCCAACATATAAAAAGACACGTGCTCCACTATGTTCATAGCAGCCTTATTTATAATAGCCAGAAGCTGGAAAGAACCCAGATGCCCTTCAATAGAGGAATGGATACAGAAAATGTGGTACATCTACACAATGGAATATTACTCAGCTATCAAAAACAATGACTTTATGAAATTCGTAGGCAAATGGTTGGAACTGGAAAATATCATCCTGAGTGAGCTAACCCAATCACAGAAAGACATACATGGTATGTACTCATTGATAAGTGGCTATTAGCCCAAATGCTCGAATTACCCTAGATGCCTAGAACAAATGAAACTCAAGACGGATGATCAAAATGTGAATGCATATTGCCTCTGAGAGACACAGCCAGAATACAGCAAATACAGAGGCGTATGCCAGCAGGAAACCACTGAACTGAGAACAGGACCCCCGTTGGAGGAATCAGAGAAAGAACTGGAAGAGCTTGAAGGAGCTCGAGACCCCATATGTACAGCAATGCCAACCAAACAGAGCTTCCAGGGACTAAGCCACTACCAAAGACTATACATGGACTGACCCTGGACTCTGACCTCATAGGTAGCAATGAATATCCTAGTAAGAGCACCAGTGGAAGGGGAAGCCCTGGGTCCTGCTAAGACTGAACCCCAGAACTAAGACTGTTGGGAGAGGGAAGCAAGTGGGGGAGGGTTGGGAGGGGAACACCCATAAGGAAGGGGAGGGGGGAGGGGGATGTTTGCCCGGAAACCGGGAAAGGGAATAACACTCGAAATGTATATAAGAAATACTCAAGTTAATAATAATAATAAAAAAGAAAAAAGAAAAAGAAATGGGGTACAGAGCTAAACAAAACATTCTCAGCAGAGGATTATCGAATGGCCAAAAAGCACCTAAAGAAGTGTTCAACATCCTTAGTCATCAGGGAAATGCAAATCAAAACAACCCTGAGATTCCACCTCACACCAGTCAGAATGGCTAAGGTAAAAAAACTTCAGGTGACAGCAGATGCTGGCGAGGATGCGGAGAAAGAGGAACACACTCTCCATTGTTGGTGGGATTGCAAACTGGTACCACCACTCTGGAAATCAGTCTGGAGGTTCCTCAGAAAATTGGACATTGAACTACCTGAAGACCCAGCAATTCCACTCTTGGGCATATACCCAAAGGATGCTCCAACATACAACAAAGACACATGCTCCACTATGTTCATAGCAGCCTTATTTATAATAGCCAGAAGCTGGAAAGAACCCAGATGCCCTTCAACAGAGGAATGGATTCAAGAAATGTGGTACATCTACACAATGGAGTATTACTCAGCTATCAAAAACAATGACTTCATGAAATCCATAGGTAAATGGAATGAACTAGAAAATATCATCCTGAGTGAGGTTACACAATCACAGAAAAACACACTTGGTATGCACTCACTGATAAGGGGATATTAGCCCAAAAGCTTGAATTTCTCAACATGCAATCCACAGAGCACAGGCAGCACAAGGAGGAGGATGACCAAAATGCAGATGCCCCCACTCCTTCTTAAAAAAGGAAAAAAATATAACCATAGAAGAGGATATAGAAGCAAAGTTTAGAGCAGCAACTCAAGGTATGGCCATTCAGAGCCCAACCCACATGTGGCCCATATATATACAGCCACCAAAACTAGATAAGATTGAAGAAGCTAGAAAATGCATGCTGAAAGGGACCGGATATAGATCTCTCCTGAGACACACACACATCCAGAGCATGTCCAATATAGAGGTCAATGCTAGCAGCAAACCACCGAACTGAGAATAGGACCCCCTGGGTGGAATTAGAGGAAGTATTGAAAGAGTTGAAGGAGCTTGCAACCCCATAAAAGCAACAATGCCAACCAACCAGAGCTTCCAGGGACTAAACCACTACCCAAAGACTATACATGGACTGACCCAGGGCTCCAACTGCATTTGTAGCAGAGAATAGCCTTGTTGGGGCACCAGGGGAAGGGGAAGCCCTTGGTCCTGCCAAGGTTGGACCCCCTTGAATATCAGGGAATATCGGGGGGCAATAAAGGGGATGTATAGGGAGAATAACTGTATGGGGGAGGGGAGGGAATGGGGGCTTATGGACAGGAAACTGGGAAGGGAAATAATGTTTGAAATATAAGTAAAGAAATATATCTAATAAAAACATGTATAAAAAAGATGAAAGGACGATAAAGTAGAAACAGTAATCAGAAATATTGTATTCAGTATTTTTATTTAGTAAAATGAATTTAAAATAATAATTAAGTGATCAAATAATATTTTTAATGTTTGTTTCATTTCTACATGTATAGAAAATCACGCAGATCTAATTAAAAAGTTAAAAGTAAGAAAAAAAGAAAAACTAGAGCTCCTAAGCTACGTGTCTCTACGCTCTCAAACCGCCATTCCACAAACATGGATCAGGTAATGCAGTTTGTGGAGCCAAGTGGGCAGTTTGTGAAGGATTCAATTTGGCTGGTTAAAAGACGCACCAAACCTGATAGAAAAGAATTCCAGAAGATCGCCAGGGCCACAGCGATCGGATTCGTTATCATGGGGTTCATCGGCTTCTTTGTGAAACTGATCCATATCCCCGTTAATAACATTATTGTGGGTGGCTGAGTCCTTTCTCATGGTGGGACTGGTGAACCAATGAGGGGGTGACAAGCTCATGAAGTAAAAAGTTGCCTGGATGCCTTGTGGTTTTTCTTTCTTTCCTCTTTCCTATGACGTTTTCTATTTCTAAATTAAAATAATTTCAAAATAAACATTTTTCCATAATAAAAAGAAAAACTAGAGAATAATTTTAGCACAACTGTAGCATTTTCTCAGTTGACTTAATATTAAATGAATATTTCCTATTATATTCATATAGAATATAATAACTAAATCATCACAGTTAAGAGAAACATCAGAATAAAAATACCAACTTAATATTCTATAGGCAATTTTACTAACTGTTCAAAGATATGTGGGTATGTTCTCTCCATCTACATCTATGTAATTTTCTATATTCCAGCATGTGTACCTATGTATATAAATATCTATGTTTTTCTGTTCTTTTATAAACTGTATCAGTGAATATATCTCTTCAAATCAATGTGAAAAAGGATTTTGCAAAAAAAAAAAAAAAAAAAAAAAAAAAAGATCTGGCCAGCTCTTACATTGCATAGCCATAATATTGAGAAATTTCCATATCCTTCTCCCTCTGAAGGAAGAGCTGCAGTTTCCCAGTAGCAGTGTTCTTGACAGCATTCTCGCGCTCCTGTTGGGCCCGCCTCTTCATGGCCTCCCTCTCTGGCCTTTGCTCTTTTGTGATGGGCTGTGAGACGACTGGTCCCAGAATGTCAACTTTCTTCCATGGAATGGGTTGGCGGCTGAAGTCTTGCAGCAGATATTGAGTCTGGGGTTCAGAAGGCGATGGTACCTTGTTCTTGGCAGCAGAAATGAGCTCTCTCTGGAATGAAGTATGAGATGATGCTCTGTGGGGTACGGGCCTCGATGTTGCCACCTGAGGCACAGCACTGGACTGGATGAGGTTGGTTCCACTAGGTCCTGTGGCACTAGAGGAAATTGGAGAAGCTGGCTTGGTAGAGGCCATCGAAGATGTGCTGACAGGAGCTAGTTGGGATGGCCTGTGTGTTGTAAGTTGAGCTGAGTGGGAATGAGGCTGCACAGGGTGAACTGTGGTGGGCCTATGTGAAGCCAGGGAAAGAGGCTTTCTAGAAATAGGTCTGGCTTGAGGCTTGTCCAGGGTTGGAAAAGGCAAAGGTACTAACTTGACCTTTCCAGCTGGGGGCAGCTCATACTGGGACTGAGATGGACACTCCTTGGAAGCACTGCTCTCTGCTATCTGAGTCTTCCGCGGGCTTTTGGGAGGACCCTGGCCCTCACATGACATGTTTAGCACTGCTGTAGTAACTGGGCTTGGGCCTGGATCTTTGTTGCTGGTGAAGGTTCGGAGACTCCCTAAGGAGGAGATGCCAGGTTTCTTCTCACTCTTCTTCCCCAGTGGGTGAAAGACTTGCACGGACTCCAGCATGTGCATGCCAAGGTGGGTTCGAGGCTTCTTAAAGCTGGTTTGACTGAGTTCAGGTGGATTCCTCTTCCTCTTGGTCTTGGGGATGGTGGGCTTCTCTTCTGCTTTGACTCTTTTCCTGGACTGCTTCAGCTCGTCTGCTTTCTTAGAGTTGTTCTCTGGTCCACTTGGTTTTTCTTGTCCCTGTCTTCTACCTCTTTTGTTCTTGTTGGGGGCCACTTTGGGAGCTTTGCCCTCCAGGTGCTTTGCCATGTTTTCAATAGCTTTGTTGCTGGTCCCAGCAACACACACACTCCCCTCTCCTTCCACTAGGTCCTGGTGCTGGATTTTAGCCTGAGGAGCTCCCTCAAGAGGTTCAGAAGATTTATGTTTATTCTTCCTCACTTGGTCAGAGGGGCCACTGATGACTTTCCAGTTTTCACAGGCCTGATCCTGGTCTATGTCTGTAAGGGTGTTGAGGAGTTGGGGAAGTTGAATGTCTGCCTCAAGTGTAGAGATGTCTTTGAAGTCGAAGCTGGATCTAATCTCATTCTCCAGTCCCCCAAGCTTTTTTGGACCCATGCTGATGCCTTCCAAATGGGCATTGTCAGAAGCAGACTTCGGTCTTAGACTCTCCATATCAGCGCACTGCAGAGGCTGCTGCAAGTCAGGGTGTGCCAAAGTCACGATTGATGTGTCTTGGTTTTCTTTTGTGCCCTCATAGGCATCCAGAGTCTTTAAAAACTCATCGTTTATCTCATTCACGTTTTCGTTCTCTGTTTGTTCCAGGCTTGGAGCTGGAGGCAAGGCCAGGAATTCCGAAGGACTATGGATAGAAGCAGCTAATGCCCTGTCCCCGTTGACAGCTGGTGGCCTTATCTGAGAAACCTGGGCACAAGTGCTGTAGAGTTCTGGACTCTGCAGCTGACAGTGTGTCTGGCCTGAAGGTGGCAATCCCAGGGACGTCTCCATTTGAACCACTGGAAAAGAGTGAGGGGAGAAGTCAGTGCCTGGGGTAAATGATGTGCTCCCCACCCCTACCCCCATTTCACAGGACCACAGCACTCAGCCCCTGCAGCAGTCGGAAGGCATTCCAATGAGCTCTTCTGGAGGAGCTTGGATGGTACTTCTGTTGGAAGACAGGTGGCGATTGCTCTGTTTCTGCAGACTGTAGCATGTCATGTTTTCTCACATAGCTTTTTTTTCCTTCAAGTTTGCGTAGTTTGTGGAAGAATACTGTCAATGGTACAGTGACTGAATTACCTTGATGTGTGCTCCTCACTTTCCTGCTCTTTTGTCTTTATTAAGACTGCCTCTAATTTTCGTGGAATTTTGCTATTAGGCAGGTTGACTGGTCCACAATTTTCAAAAACTTACCCGACACTGCCAATTTCTTTCAATTTTGTCATAACTCAGATGACCCCAGAAGCTTGCTTTTTTAATGCGGGCTTAGGTATCCAAACCCATTTAGGTACTCCTGTAAGTCAAGCATTTAAACAACCAAGGATTTCCTCTAACCCCATGTTTCACAATCTTATAAGTGGAATGGAAAATGGTATAGAATTTGAAATCGCTGGGCTTGGCTGTGACTCAGTAGTAGAGACCATGTCTAAGATGTTTTTGGACATGGGTTACCTCTGAAGTACCACAGCAAAAGAAAAAAAGAGGAGCAGCTTTAGCAACTTAGAGATGGTATCTTTTCTACACCATATTTTCTCTACAATTTTAAGTGTCAGAAAATTCTAGAACAAGTGCTGAGAATCTGGGAAGAATTCTTCCTCCAGGACATATTCTGAGCTACATTGCTCTAGAGGATTTCAACTCATGGAAAATCCCATGTGGCCAAAACAAAAAAATCTTCAGTGTCTTCTAGACAAAAGAGCAATAGGTCAGGAAGGAGTCTAATGCAGTGCGTCGGTGGATGGGACTGATTATCTTGGGTAGTTACCTGTGTGACTGTGGTGTGCTTCAGGGATATTACTTAATAAGGATGGTTGCCACTCACTGTGGCCTTGCATTCTCTTTTAATAGAGTCTAAAGTTGGGTATGGAAAGACAGAGTTGGACCTAATCTGTCAGGATTCTCATTCTCCCTCTTTGTGGGGTGTCTACTACTAAAATGTAGAGGTCTGTCTCCTTGGAGTGCTAATCCCACTCCTTCCCTCCTGGATCTGTACTCACCGGGAAGACTGTTGGATTGAGCAGATGTGGAATAGGAGAAGGCAGAGGTAAAGAGTGGTATTTGGACATTCCTTGGCTGAATCTCCTTTAGCACCATCACCATCTCTGGTTGGATCGCAGAGGTCTGACTCCCAGGGTAGGGCATAGAGCCATGGGCCTGCAAGCACTGCCCAAATTCTCCAGCTATCAGAGGACCCAGGCTGTTGTGCTCATAGTAATAGACCTGGCTACCATCCTGGTAGGAAGGTGCCAGGCTGTATCCTTGATTTGGCATCTGCGGTGGTGTGACCTGGACAAAGCTGGCAGACAGTGTTGGATAGAAAGGAACTATGGCACTGGGATCTAAAATTTTATCACACTGGTTTGTGATAGCCAGGGAGGAGAGTGTAGTGTCCTGGTCAATGATGGTTACATTGACTCCCTGGAGTGCCTCTTCCCTCCCATCTCTGCTTCCAGGGAAATCCCATTTGAGAGCACCTGGATAGGAAGGTGCCGAGGTGGAGATCTGACCCTGCTCAGTCAGCACTGTCAGCATGGTTGTGCCAGCATGTGGGTTAAGGTAGGCATTACCCATGAGTGGCTGGAGAGAAGTGCTGGATGCTGATGGTAGGAGCCATGGTGAATTCATATCTGGGGTGGAGACTCTGGAGATGTTGCACACCCTTCCTGCAGACTGTGTGGAGTTGCTCAGCACAGGCAGAGAAAGCTGCCGAGCCCTTTCTGTCCCAAAGAAAGGTGAACTTTGGAAATTTTCTGTAGGGAGGAAGAGGACAGTGGAAAAATGGTGAGGTTGATGCTTTCTAGGTTCCTGTGGGTAGCAGTCCTTTCTCCAGTTTGTACTGGCTGGGATTGTCTAAGACTGAAGTTTCCTCTCACATCCCAGTTGCAAGTGCTCAGATTGATTCTTGGCACTAGTCAAAATGACACTCATTTGATTAGCCAACTGTTCTTCCTCTGTGGGCATGGACTTCCTGGTTGAACTGGTTCAACCTTTGCTCCAATCTAGCCATGGTCCTTCTTTGCCCTGCCTTGTCTTGCTCTCATACCTGCTGTGACACTGCCTCAAAAACTGTGCCCTAGAGTAAAAGTGTTTAGAGGTAGGAGAGCCTTAACTAGCTTCTCAAGCTTCTGCCTTTTCCTGTGCATGTCTCTTTACTTAGAATAGGCTAGGCTTGAAATCCTAGAAACCAGCTTGCCTCTGGATCAGAAGTGCTGCTGTTAGAGGGGAGCCCCAGGACCACCAAGCCTGTCTATACTCTGTAGGCATTTTTGTTTTTAAAAATTACGTATCGGGGATTTTGTATATGAAAATTGTATTTATTTAATTTACTTTGCTAACTCTCCCTTTGGCCCTCCCACTCCTTCTATAAATGATGACATTTATCATTTAAGTATAACTCTTAAACACCTATGTGTTTATGAATTTATGTATATAGCCCACTGGTAATATTTCACAGTGGGTACATGTGTTGAGGACTGACCCATTGAGATTTGCTAACCTATTCGCAGGTTCATCTCTGAATAATATTGACTCTTCCTCTGATTTTTGTTAATTGCCCATAAAGCTTGTAGAGGGAAGCCTTGTGAGTATTTCCCACCTGTGTCAGTTAGTGTTGTGCAGAAAGTAACTGACTATGAAGTTCCCAGCCCCAACAAATAATATCCAACACAATAGTACATACAGGAATTACAGAACTCTGCGCAAGACATGATCGATTGTACGATCCAGGAAACAGAGTGGGATAATATACTGTATATATGACAGTGAACTTGTACCCAGATAAATCTCAACAATACAGTTGACTAAACAAGGCTTGGTAAATGGCAATGCCTTGAGCCTTTTGATTTAAAATGTGTGGTTCTCAGCAACATTCTGTCCCAAACTATCTTTGTCTTCCTTCAAATCATCTCTTCAGGTTTGACTCCCTTTATTTCTCTGTTTTCTAGCCCTTCATCTTTATACTTTGGATTTTTTTGTTTCCCAGTTCTTTTGGATCTGTCTTTCACATAACAACCTCAATAGTTCTTTCGCTATAAGAACTACCTTCTCAGAGTCCAGTTCCTTCTTAGTCTCCCCCACATTCACTTCTTTTAAGATTAAACAGCCTAGAGCCCAGACCATAGTGGCACTGTAATCTCCATGAAGGGGATAAAGAATCAGTTGAGAGTAAACTGTGTGTCTAAAATCACATTCTTAGTAAGAAAAAGAGCTAAATATGAATTTCAACATGACATTCATCCCTACTATTCTAAAGATTTAAATATATACTAAAACTAAGGAAAGATGTGATAAAAAATGTTTGAAAGTTTCTTTCCTTACCGGACATGGTTGGGGGGCTCAGTAGGGGGAGTAAGAGTACTCCACCCTACAATTGAGCCAGATAAATGGTAGTCTTTGTCTGATTTGCTGACCAAACCAACGAGTGTGTCTAGTATCAGACAGAGCTCACTGGATACTACTGGTCACTGGTCACAGGTTACCTGTAATGATCCAAATTTGTTTACAGGCAGCACCATGGAAACCTCAGGATTCTACCAGGTGCTGATAGGCTAGGAGGGAGAATGATGTCATAAATCAGGCTGTAGCCAATGGGAAGGACAGATTCTGAGCTGCAAGAAAGGGTTGAGTGGAGAAGATATTAGGAGAGAAATAGCAGCCCTGAAGGCTGAGGTAATTGCTGGTGAAAGGTGGTAATCTTTACATGGCTATTCCTTTTGCCTTGCCTCTTAGCTTAGGAGATCATGAGTGTTTCTTGTCAAATTCGGGAACTGTTACTAATGTGCATAGGATGTGTCACATTCCAAAAGAATATAGTTCATCAGCAGACACTGTACACAGAGACAGGAGCCTTGGGCAGGAAGGAGAGGGTCATCTAGATTGAGGTAACTAGGTTGAGTTGTGAGCTGTCTGCATATGTCCATGAACAAAGGGAGATTAAAGGACTCCTTTGTGACTGTGTTGAAGAGCAGGTTTGAGTGCATTGAAGCCATCTTGTAGGAGACTGTAAGTCCCAAGAGTATATTTTTGGGGTTTCTTGTCAAGGAGTCATTTTTTCTTTATTTGACTCTTCTGGCCCATGTGGGACTCAGACCTTTGTTCACTCCTTTTCATCCCTGCTTTGTAGGCTTTGATCCTTGGACCAGCTTCATCCTGCATCCTTACACTAGAGGGTGATAGCACAGTAAATTTCCAGAAACAGTGGTCTTGATTTCATCTGACAGTTGTATGTAAAGTGGATTCTACACTTACTAGTAAACAACAGAAGGACTGATGATGAGGCTGGCTGCATGTGTTCCCTCTTTCAGCATTTGTTGCTGTTCTCCTGCCCACACTCTGCTTAGTCTAGATATTTTCTCTACTCTTTGATTTTTCCAGAGATAGGTCTTTCTCTGTAACTCATGTTGTTTTGGAACTCACTGCATATCTCCCTTCGGCATTAGACTCATGGACACTCTTTTGGTCTATGGTTCCTTGTTTGTAGGATTATGGTTGTGAGCTACCTAGTCTGAATGTGTTCTCTCTTTGTCTTTAATTAAAAGGAGCATGGCTTTTGATTACTGTAGCTTCTTCCTCCTTGCAACATACTCTGTAGAATCTTGGGCTTCTAGCATTCTCTACTATCTGAGAACTGGCTAAAGCAGAGATGGTGGATCAAGTAGAAAACAAAAGAAGGCCTTAGTTGGTACAGGGTGCTGGGTTAAATGAAAATAAATAATGTAGGTATTTTGGTTTATTTGTGAATAAAGAACCAACCTTTTCACCATCCCAGTGTATCTTCACACACAGAAATGCACCTGGCATTTTGTTGCTATATAGAGAACTCTTGAACCCTTCTTCATTTTGTCCTGTGTTGTATCTCCCATTTTTGTCACTTCCTGATAAGTTCATAGACTGGTATTTGCTATAGGTCTAGCATGAATTTATTCACATTTTGTATTCTATCTACCTCAAAAAGCATTAACTCATACAGCAGTGTCTATTAGTTTTTATTAAAAATGACAGAGCCATTTTAGCTGTCCTCCAGCAGTCACATGAGGTTCTAGAATGTTCATTGAGGAGCTTTTACTCTGAGCTAGTACTGTTTTATGCACCTGCATGTCCACCTCAGTAGAAATGTCCTTCCATGTAGGCAGTGTAAAGTTGTTTAGTTCTGGACAAATCTCTGCAGGAAGTATGTCATGTTTGATACTACACCAGAAGTGAGATTCACTCCTCTCCTGTCAGCTGTCAAATAATTTGAAACTTTTGTCAAGGCCATACTTGAAAGTAGGCTCCTGGTTGTAGATGGTACAGGAAAAAAACATTGTCCTTCTGTAGAACCCAAGATAAGTAGACCATCACCAGGATTCTGAGATTAAGCAGATTGATGTGAGAGACAGAGGGGGAAAAGGTGGGAGAGGAAGAAGGAAACAGAAAGACAAAAAATACTGAGAGACAGACACAGAGAAAAGAGGGATCAATATGGAGAGATGGTGTCATTTATACTTTTTAAATCACATAGTTTCTGTTTATTGATTTAAATTTTTATACATTGATTTGTTTAATTTTCCTTTTTAGAATATATCCTGATTTTAGTTTCCTTTGCCTCTACTTTCTTGCTCATCCACAGCTACCCTCCTCAGTTTCCCTTCCATTTGTATCTTTTATTAGGAAAGAATATGCTTCACCAAGAAAACAAACAAATAGAACCAAATAAAAATATACTGAGATGAAGCAAATCTATCATTTTCAAGTTTAACAGGGCCAACTGATGGGTGGCAAAGAGGCTCCAGTGCAGTCATCAGAGTAAGAGACCTACTTGTCCTCACAACTAATATTCCCATAGAAATCCCAAGCTCATTGAGATGATATATATGCAAAGGACTTGGTCCAGACATATGTAGGGCCTGTGCTTGCCCCTTCAGTCTCTCTGAGCTCATAAGAGCCTGGTATATTTGATTCAGAGGACCTTGTTTTCTTGTCCTTCAGGCCATCAGGCTCATACAGTCATTTCACCTCCTTTTCTGTGGGATTCACTGAGCTCTAAAGATAGGCATTTGATGGAAACATACTATTTAGACTCCCTCTCCCACATTGTCTAGCTGTTTCCATAATGTCTACATCTGTTCTCAACTGTTTTCAGAGAAAGCTTCTGATGATAACAGGTTAAGGCACTGAACTATGAGTATAGCAGAATATTATCAGGAGTTATTTCATTGATAACATTTTTTGTTAAATGACCAGGAGTTTTTTTGTTTGTTTGTTTGTTTTTTTGTTTTTTGTTTGTTTGTTTGTTTGTTTTTATTAACTTGAGTATTTCTTATTTACATTTCGAATGTTATTCCCTTTCCCGCTTTCCGGGCAAACATCCCCCTCCCCTTCTCTATGGGTGTTCCCCTCCCCACCCTCCCCCCAACAATCACGTTCACTTGGGGTTCAGTCTTAGCAGGACCAAGGGCTTTCACTTACACTGGTGATCTTACTAGGATATTCATTGCTACCTATGAGATCAGAGTCCAGGGTCAGTCCATGTATAGTCTTTGGGTAGTGGCTTAGTCCCTGGAAGCTCTAGTTGCTTGGCATTGTTGTTCATAAGGGGTCACGAGCCCCTTCAAGCTCTTCCAGTTCTTTCTCTGATTCCTTCAACGGGGGTCCTATTCTCAGTTCAGTGGTTTGCTGCTGGCATTCGCCTATGTATTTGTTGTATTCTGGCTGTGTCTCTCAGGAGAGATCTACATTGGGCTCCTGTCGGCCTGCACTTCTTTGCTTCATCCATCTTGTCTAATTGGGTGGCTGTATATGCATGGGCCACATGTGGGGCAGGCTCTGAATGGGTGTTCCTTCTGTGTCTGTTTTAATCTTTGCCTCTCTATTCCCTGCCAAGGGTATTCTTGTTCCCCTTTTAAAGAAGGAGTGAAGCATTCACATTTTGATCATCCGTCTTGAGTTTCATGTGTTCTGTGCATCTAGGGTAATTCAAGCATTTGGGCTAATAGCCACTTATCAATGAGTGCATACCATGTGTGTTTTTCTGTGATTGGGTTTACCTCACTCAGGATGATATTTTCAGTTCAACCATTTGCCTATGAATTTCATAAAGGCATTGTTTTTGATAATGAGTACTATTCCATTGTGTAGATGTACCACATTTTCTGTATCCATTCCTCTGTTGAAGGGCATCTGGGTTCTTTCCAGCTTCTGGCTATTATAAATAAGGCTGCTATGAACATAGTGGAGCACGTGTCTTTTTTTTTTTATATGTTGGGGCACCTTGTGGGTATATGCCCAAGAGAGGTATAGCTGGATCCTCAGGCAGTTCAATGTCCAATTTTCTGAGGAACCTCGACTAATTTCCAGAATGGTTGTACCAGTCTGCAATCCCACCAACAATGGAGGAGTGTTCCTCTTTCTCCACATCCTCGCCAGCATTTGTTGTCCCCTGAGTTTTTGATCTTAGCCATTCTCACTGGTGTGAGGTGAAATCTCAGGGTTGTTTTGATTTGCATTTCCCTATGACTAAAGATGTTGAACATTTCTTTAGGTGTTTCTCAGCCATTCAGCATTCCTCAGCTGTGAATTCTTTGTTTAGCTCTGAACCCCATTTTTTAATAGGGTTATTTGACTCCCTGCGGTCTAACTTCTTGAGTTCTTTGTATATTTTGGATATAAGGCCTCTATCTGTTGTAGGATTGGTAAAGATCTTTTCCCAATCTGATGGTTGCCATTTTGTCCTAGCCACAGTTTCCTTTGCCTTACAGAAGCTTTGCAGTTTTATGAGATCCCATTTGTCGATTCTTGATCTTAGAGCATAAGCCATTGGTGTTAGTTCAGGAAATTTTTTCCAGTGCCTATGTGTTCAAGATGCTTCCCTAGTTTTTCTTCTATTAGTTTGAGTGTATCTGGTTTGATGTGGAGGTCCTTGATCCACTTGGACTTAAGCTTTTTACAGGGTGATAAGCATGGATTGATTTGCATTCTTTTACATGTTGACCTCGAGTTGAACCAGCACCATTTGCTGAAAATGCTATCTTTTTTCCATTGGATGGTTTTGGCTCCTTTGTCAAAAATCAGGTGCCCATAGGTGTGTGGGTTCCTTTCTGTGTCTTCAATTCTGTTCCATTGGTCTATCTGTCTGTCTCTGTATCAATAGCATGCAGTTTTTATCACTATTGCTCTGTAATATTGCTTGAGTTCAGGGATAGTGATTCCCCCTGAAGTCCTTTTATTGTTGAGGATAGTTTTAGCTATCCTGGGCTTTTTGTTATTCCAGATGAATTTGCAAATTGTTCTGTCTAACTCTTTGAAGAATTGGATTGGTATTTTGATGGGGATTGCATTGAATCTGTAGATTGCTTTTGGTAAAATGGCCATTTTTACTATGTTAATCCTGCCAATCCATGAGCATGGGAGATCTTTCCATTTTCTGAGGTCTTCTTCAATTTCTTTCTTCGGAGTCTTGAAGTTCTTATTGTACAGATCTTTTACTTGCTTGGTTAAAGTCACACCGTGGGACTTTATATTGTTTGGGTCTATTATGAAGGGTATGAACAGGGTTTTTTGTTTGTTTGTTTTACCCTATGACTATATGCTATTTAGTTTCTGGTACATGCTTACTCAAGCAATGTTGACTATAGATTCTTCCTTGAGGAGTGTGTCTTTAGTCATCAAAAGTTCATTGTCTACACCCACAAGTTTATTGTTTCCATTGTCCTAGCATATTTTGTAGGCAAGGCAGGTTGTAGGTCAAGATTTCTGTGGCTGTGTTGGTTTTCAGGTTTCTCTTTCAGTATCCTATGAAGTACTTTAACATTGGAAAGGCACTAGAATGTATTGGTGAAGGCTCCATGTTGCCATCTACCCAGCTTCTCCAGTTCAGTGCGTGTGTGGGTATTCTCTTTGGCAATGGGACCTTCTCTGTCTGGTGGTGGAGAGCATCCCTCTACCTTAGCAATAGCTTGGTTTTATTGATCTACATTGGGCATATGGCCAAAATCTCGAGAGGTTTATAAAGTTTCACTATTGGAAGTCTTTCCAAGACAAGAAATGGGCTGGTAAGACTTTGTATTCTCCATTACTGGGATTCCTTATTTGTATTTCCTTCATAGATTTGTGGAAGTTTCTCTACAGTGGGTTTCCACACCACACCAATAATGGCCTTTCTGTTGCAGTGTTCACTTTCTGCACACCCTTCATCCATCCCATATCCCCTACCATCCCAACCATCATTTCCATTCCCAACCACCCCTTTGTGCCTTTTGAATATACTCTATTACCATATACTCAAGAGACATGTTCCTCCATCTAGTCCCCTCTTCTTTACCCAACTTCTCAAGATCTATGTTCTGTTGCATGGGAAGAAGGTACATTCCATAGGTGTATTCATGGGTTTTTATTACCTCACTCAGGATGATGTTTTCTAGTTCCATTTATTTGCCTACACATTGTATAATATACAGTTTTATAATTAGCCGAGCATGACTCCATTTTGTTTGCGTGACTTTCCTTATTTTGGATTGAGCATCCTTTGTGTATATGCTGAAGAGTGGTGTATCTGGATCTCCAGCTAGATCAAATCCAGCTTTCTGTTGAACTGTCACATTGATTTTAAGAGTGGCTCTATGGGTTTGCATACCCACTAAATATGAAGGAGTGTTCCCATTACTCCATACCCTTGCCAGCATGATTTTTGTACTATTGATCTTAGCCATTCTAACAGAAGATGGTGTCTCAAAGAGGTTTTGATTTGCATTTCCCTGATGACTAAGGATGTTGAACATTTCTTTAAGTCTTTTTCACCTTTTGGAGTTTCATCTACTGAGAATTTTGTTCAGATCTGTATATCATTTTGAAATTGGATGATTTGACTATTTGATAACCAGTTTCTTGACTTGTTTATATATTTTTGAAATTTAGTTCCTTATATGATATATAGAGAGGAAAAATCATTTTGCATTCTGTAGGCTTTAGCTTTGTCCAGTTGACAGGTTCCCTGCCTTAAAGAAGCTTTTCAATTTTATGAGATCCCATTTAAGAATTGTTGATCTTGGAATCTATGCTATAGATGTTCTGTTCAGAAAGTTGTGACAATGCATTAAATGATATTCCTCAGTTTCTCTTCTATCAGGTTTAGTGTATTATATCTGGTTTTACATTTGATCTTTAATCCACTGGTACTTTTTTTTGAATTGCAGTAAGTATGATTATATTTGCATTCTTAAACATTCAGACATCAGTTTGAACAGCACAATTTGTTGAACATGTCTTTTGTCCCCAGTGTTTATGTTTCTGACTTCTTTATTAAAACCATGTGCTTATATGTGTGCAAACTTGTCTGGGTCTTAATTCTGTTGATCAGTGTGTTTGTTTTGGACCAGTATCATGCAGGTTTTATTACTGTAGCTCTACAGTACCAATTGAAATCAGATACTGTGAGACTTTCTAAACTTTTTTTCCTATTAAGGATTGTCTATTGTATCCAGGAGAGAGAGAGAGAGAGAGAGAGAGAGAGAGAGAGAGAGAGAGAGAGAGAGAGAGAGAAGATTCCATATGAAGTTGAAAATTGTCATTTCAAAGTCTATAAGAAATTTTGCTGAAGATTGCCATAAATCTGTAGAATACATGTTATAGGATAATCTAACTTCCTATGCTATTCTTTCTGTTCCATGATCATGGAGCTCTTTCCACCCTCTAGTATCTTCTTTAGACACTTGAAGTTTTTATCATACAAATTTTTCACTTGCTTGGCTGGTGTTAGTTACCCTGAGGTATATTATATTATATGATGCTACTGTGAAAGGTGTTTCCCTGTTTCTATTTCTGTCCATTTATCATTGGTGGAAATGTTAGACCCATTTATAGATAATATCAAGTGGTCTACAGATACTGATAGTTGAACTCCTTTCTTTTCTGGTTGTATCCCCTTGATGTCCTTCAGTTGTCCTTTTGTTGTAGCTAAATTTCAATTTCTATATTGAATAGATATGAAAAGAGTGGGGGAAATCGTATTGCTCCTAAGGTTATTGAAGGTTCTTTGTATTTCTCTCCATTTGCTATGACTCGTCTTTGTTATGTTGAGTTATATCTCTTGTATCCCTAATTTCTCTAGGAGAGATTGTTTTTTATCATGAAGGGTGTTGTATTTTGTCAAAGGCCTTTTCTGAATCTTATGAAATGATCCTGTGGTTAATTTTTTTGGAATTTGCTTATATTGTGGATTATTTTTATCATTTTTCATATGTTGACCCATTCCTGCATCTTTGAGATGAGGCCTTCTCAATGGTGGTGGATGGTGGATACTTATTTTATGTGGATATTTATTCATTTTGCATGTATTTTATTGTTTATTTTAACATCTATGCTGCTAATAAAAGTTAGCTTATAATTTTCTCTCTTTGTCGAGTCATCAGATGTTTGGGTATCTAGGTAACTGTGGCCAGATATATTGAATTGGGCAATATTCCTTCTGTTTCTGCAATAAATTGAGTATTAGTATTAACTCATCTTTAAAGATCTGGTAGAATTCTATGATAAAACCATCTATGCCTAGGTTTTAATTTTGGTTGGTAGACTTTTCATGGCTGAATACTAGGAATTGTACGTTTATTTCCTTCGTTCATTTGCTCTTGATTTGACACACTTAAGTGGAATCTATCCCAAAAAATTATCCATTTCTCTAACATTTTCCAATTTGGTCTTTTTGTATCTACATTTTTTTTCTGATTGTGAATTTGGATATTTTCTCCTTGCTTTTCAGTTAGTTTGCATAAGGGTTTATCTATCCTACTGATTTTCTCAAAAACCAACTGTTTGCTTCATTTATATTTGTTTTGTTCTCATTGTTTCTGTTTCATTGATTTCATCGCTAAGTATGATTATTTATTATAATATATCCCTTTTGAGTATGATTTTTCTGTTTGTTCTACAGCTTTGTGAAGTGGGAATTTCTGGTTTCATTGGAAACCCAGTTGTGTCATGTGATGTTTTTCTGGGAACTGTCTTATGAGAGGATGTTTTACTGTGAAGCAGACACATGAGAGAATGTTTTATTTTTTTCCATCTTTATTAACTTGAGTATTTCTTATTACATTTCAATTGTTATTCCCCTTCCTGGTTTCTGGGCCAACATCCCCCTAACCCCTCCCCTCCCCCTCTCTATGGGTGCTCCCCTCCCCATCCTCTCACCATTACCGCTGTCCCCCCAACAATCCTGTTCACTGGGGGTTCAGTCTTGGCAGGGCCAAGGGCTTCCCCTTCCACTGGTGCTCTTACTAGGCTATTCATTGTATGTATGCAGTTGGAGCCCAGGGTCAGTCCATGTATAGTCTTTGGGTAGTGGCTTAGTCCCTGGAAGCTCTGGTTGGTTGGCATTGTTGTTCATATGGGGTCTCAAACCCCTTCAGATCTTTCAGTCCTTTCTAAGATTCCTTGAGAGAATGTTTTGATGAGAAAAGACACATGGTGTTTTTCTGGAACTTTCCTGGTGAAAGTGAGTGTTTTGTTTTGCTGGAATGGACACTTGAGAGGTGCATGAATGTTTGGAAAGAGTGTAAGTATAACCTAACACACAGTGGATAAAGCTCTTGCATTTAGAACCTTAGAACCATTGCTGGTTATCATTGGGCTTTTCTGATGCTCGTCTTCACTGACAACACTCTTACATTGGTTCATCTGGGTTTCTTTGCTGATCTTCACTTGTTATGACTTCATAAAGAGAAATGCACCAAAGAACTCCTGGTGATATTTTAGCTGCTGCTTGCTGCTTCTGTGGACTCATGCTGATTGGCTGAGCCTTGCAGTTTCTTCTGGATCAAGCTGCCGCTACTTATTTGTATATGGTGTTTGCTGAGTAGACTCAATAGCTGACCATGGAGATCAAAATTGCCTTCCAAAAATATTTCTAAGCATACCCATAACCTGTTTCCTATTAACCTTTTTCCCCACCTACCTCTTTTAGGTGATAAGCTGGAAGGGAGATTGAAGTGCTAAAGAACCATACTTCAAAGTAGACTTTGAAAAATCTAAGCCTACAGCCTTCAGGTTTATTGTTAGAAGTGATAGATCTCATTTTCTTTATATAGTCACTCATTACTATGATCTTTATTCTTAGACCTGCTTGGATTATATACCACAAGTTTGGGAGTACTGTTTATTCACTTTTCCTTGGATTCCAGTAAATTTTTAATTTCTTTCTTCCTGTCTTGACATGTTTTTTTTTTCATTCAGTAAACAGGTGTTGAGTTTCTATGAGTTTTTAAGCTCTCTGTTATGTCTGTTGTTGTTTATATGGAGCTTTAATCTATGGTGGTCCAGTAGGAGGCATGGGGTTATTTCAGTGTTCTTATGTCTGTTGATCTTGTTTCGAGTCAGAGTATATGTTCAAGTTTAGAGAATGAACTATGAGTTACAAAAAAGAAAGTATATACTTTTGTGTTTGGGAGAAATGTATTAGTGTTAAATAATGTTTAATAACACATGTATTAGTGTTAAATATTAATACCTGGCAATAGTTCTGGAATAGTGCCTCAACCTTCATTTTGTAGCTTATGACCTTAACCTGACCTAATGTTTCTTGCCCTGATCATAAAGTCATGTTGTTGTGCTTTATCACAGAGCCTGGTAGACTCTGGATATTCTCTATCCTCCCTGCCCCTAGACCCAGCCAATCAGCTTAAAGGTCAGATAGCACTACTTTGTTTAGATAGCTTAAATGTTGCAAATGTACCTCTTTAAGGTTTTTCCATATAAAAACTGGCCTTGAGAACTAACTGCATGGGATTGCAGCTAGGCTCCCTATTCCTCACTGTATCCCCAATTAATGTGTCTTGAATATGTATTCAATAAACCAAACATATATGACTGGGATCAGTGCCTGAGTGGTTTGTTGGGCTAATGCTGAACCTCAACATTTGCTGTGTTGGCAAGGAAATCTCCAGAACATTGAGTACCCTTCCAGTCATTATCAATAAGCTCCACTAGGCCAGCTGGCCCCTCAAACCTGGGGTTGGGGTTTTTTTTCTTCTTCTTGTGGTTTAGATTTTTGGTGGCTCAAAGAAGAGAAACTGAAAGCAATATTGCTCTTCAAGCCAGCAGATGAGGGATGAATTGATTCTCCATTTGGCAAAAGGGCATAGATCGCTATCCACATCTTTAGACTTGGGAGGGACTCCCAACTTGGAACCTTTCTTTAACTCCCATTTCTGCCACAACTTTTGTCTTGCTTTCCCACTGTTTCTTAGTCCTGTTTTTCTCCATCTGCTTTCTCACTCCATCCTGCTCTTCTCTACTCCCTATTATGGGCTAGTCTTCCTCAATTTCTGATACCCCTGTTGAAGCTTTTCTGAGACATTTAAAAAATTTCCAAAGGGCACTACTGTTTTAGGTAAGCACGTTTTCCCCAGAAGGCTCCATACACCCCGTGAGTTCAAATAGCCCTCACTCAGTACTGGTTGTTCCCCAGAGGGCTCGTTTGACTCTGCTCTTCTCCTTCCCATACATGCTCTAGTTCTCCACCATCCTGAGAGACCCCAACCAGGTCACCCATGTCATGGCCTGGTGTTTTCTTCTCTTTGACCCTTCTAAATTTTTGAATGATTGTATTTCTTCTCCCCGCTACCCCTCATTCCACAGAGGAGGAGAAGGCTTCTGACCTTTCTGAGAATTTTCAGGACCAGATCTGACAGATAGTGGAGATTATCAAAGCCATTAAGGAGACTGTTCAAGATTGCATCAAATGAGGATCCTCAACCCCAATCCTATTGAGTGACCAGGGTCCCCTGCCTTGTCCTCACTGAGTGCTGTAAGAAGCTTCACACCTCTGTCAGGCCACTCTTGCTCCCTCAGCTCCCCCTTCCTTTCCCCACTTGACTAGTCCCTCCCATACTAGGTTGGACACTTCTTCCATCCCTCAGCAGAATCATTTTTCCTGCATATCATAACATCCCCCTCTGCGGCAGATGGAGAGGTCTACCAATCCTTCTCCACCTGTGATGGTTATAACTGGATATCTGATAATCCCCCCATTTGCTGAGAAACCTTAGGTTTGATCTCTCTTCTTGAGACTATCTTTTTCACCAACCTACTTGAGAGGACATTTAACAGTTCCTTCAGATTCTGTTTACCAGAGAGGAACAGGATCACATTGGATGGGTGACCCACAAGTTGGTCCTACAAAAGGACAGCAGATATTCCAGATATGCTGCCTTCCCTAAGATCATTCCTGACTCGGACAGTAATTCAGCTGAAGGTAAGGAAGCTCTGGCTTCCCCAGAGTCTTATGAGAGATGTCCAGATGGCAACCAGGTACCCTACACATTTATCTAAGGTAAGTGAAATAGTACAGGGACCAACCGAGCCCCCAGCCACTTTCCTGGAGTGGCTCCTGGATGCCCAGAGAACTTATACCATGATCCACACAGATGTGCCACAGAATAAACAGGCCATTAATGTGGCCTTTGTGGGTCAGTCAGTTCCAGATATCCACAAGAAGATCCAGAGGATTGAAGGCTTTGAAGGTAAGAACTTGTCTGAAATCATGGAGATTTTTCAAAAGACTTCAACAATAAGGAACGTCAAAATGACAAATAAGATAAGAAATTGGCAAGGATTTTGGTGGCAGCTCAGGGACAACAGGGAGGATAGGGAAAGGCTTCTCTGATCCAAGGTCAGCACAATAAGCCTGGTCATTCACCTCATCTGAGGCTCCTTAGAGACAAATGTGCATACTGCTATGAAATGGGGCACTGGAAGGGTCAATACCCCAGGATCCTAGAAAATACTGGAAACTGAAGCCAATCCTGGAATTCTCTGACTGGCAGAGGTGGGAACTGAAGTCCCCTCCAGTGCCCAGGGTAACCTTAGAAGGTGGTGGTGTTATTCATAGGAGGAAATATGGAGACAGGGTTTGGATCAGAGACTTATGGAATAGTCATTCAGAGCCTTCCATACCTGGGAATCCAACCCATATATGTACAACCACCAAGCCCAGACAATATTGATGAAGCCAAGAAGTGCATGCTGACAGGAGCCTGATATAGTTGTCTCCCGAGAGGCTCAGCCAGATCATGACATGTACAGAGGCAAATGCTAGCAGCAAATAATTAAACTGAGAATGGGGTCCCCATTGGAGGAGTTAGAGAAAGGACTGAAGGAGCTGAAGGGGTTTGCAACCCCATAAGAATAACAATACTAACCCACCAGAGTTCCCAGGGACTAAACCACTACCCAAAGAGTATATATGTCTCCAGCTGCATATGTAGCAGAGGATGGCCATCTTGGGCACCAATGGGAGGAGAAGCCTTTGGTCCTGCCAAGGTTTCTGTAGGGAAATGTCAGGGTCGGGTGGCAGGAAGGAGGTTGGTTAGGGAGGGGGAACACCCTTATAGGAAAAGGGGGAGGGGAAGGGAATAGGGGGCTTATGGACAGGAAACCAGGAAAAGGAATAACATTTGAAATGTAAATAAAGAATATCCAATAAAAAAGTAAAGAGAAAAAAATAAAGAAATGGGGAGGTGCCCAGTTGACTTTCTGTTCTATACTAGGGCTTACCACCCTGTCCTCTAGAGGCCTCTGGGACCCATGATGACCCAAACTACATTCATTTGAGGTACTATGGGCACCAAGCCCTAAGCCTAGACTACAAAGTAGTATGTAGACTTGGGCAAAAAGATTATTACTCACTTTCTCCTTGTGTTTCCTGAATGCCACTATCCCCTATTAGTGAGGGACTTCCTAACTAAAATGGGAGCTCAAATTCACTTCTATCTTGGAGGCAAAAGAGTGGTCCAGGCAAACCCAGCTCTAGTCTGTGTCTTCTGTTTGAAAAATGAATACCTCCAGGGGCCAAAATAGAGAAACCTGGCTCTGTACCATCTCTTCTAGAAGAATACATTGCCCGGATACTCCAGTATGGGCTTAAAATAACCCTCTGACCTAACTTCTCCTCTACCCCCAGTTTTGGTAGATCTGAATATTACTGCTATCCCTGTAAGAATAAGGTAGTACCCTCAGTCACAAGAAGCTTTTTAGGGTATTAAACCCCATATTAATTTACTTCAAGCATAGTATCCGCATTCCATGCCACTCTTCCTGGAATACATTCTTGTTACTAGTATAAAAGCCTGGAGGAAAAGACCATAGATCAGTGCAAGACCTGAGGAAGGTGAATAAGAGGGTGGAAGACATTCATCCAACAGTCCTGAATCCATATACACTTCTGAATTCCTTATCACCCAACAGAAAAATTAAGACTTGGACTTAAATGACACCTTCTGTAATATTCCCCTAGATAAGAACAGCCAGCCACTTTTCACCTTCAAGTGCAAAGATGTGGAAATTACAGACAAGACTGCTGCAAGGATTTAAGAACTCACATACTCTCTTTGATGAGACTCTCCATCACAACTTATGTGAGTATTGACAGGCCATGCCCCATGTGCTTCAGTATGTACATGATTTACTCCTGGATACCACTGATATGAACTCTCGTATGAAGGCAATGAAAGTCCTCATAAAGACTACAAAATGATTGGGGTGTAGAGTCTTAAGCAGAAAGGACCCAAATTTCCATACCAGAAGTAATTATGTGGGGCCCAAACTCAAGGGTGGAGAAGGGAGGGTGCAAATAAACCTATCCCAAGTTCAAAAGGAGACTGTCCTAAGCATCCTGACAAAGACCCAATGCCTAGTGCAGCATCATGTGATTTCTGAAGGCTATGGATCCCCTGTTTTGCTAAAATGGCTAAGCCACTCTATGAGGCCACTAGAGGACAGGATCTGTGACACTCCCCATGATCAATATCATGTACAGATTCATTTTACCATGTTCATTGGTAAAACATCCAGAACCTTCAGTATTAGGGATTCCAGAATTGAATCTTGGGGTGACGTTGTAAAATAATCATGATTTTGGAGTTTCTTGAGGTTAGAATAAAAGCATTTTACATCACAAGATAAACATGAGACATTGCTGGCTACCATAAAACAGTATAAAATTGACAAGTATCTGCCAAAGCTTCTTGTTGTTGAAAATTGATCATGAAAACGTGGTGCTACCATGTTATTATCATGCTCTTAGAGTAAGAGGTCAAGAAGCTCATGAAAGTCCTCATAAAGACTACAAAATGATTGGGGTGTAGAGTCTTAAGCAGAAAGGACCCAAATTTCCATACCAGAAGTAATTATGTGGGGTCCAAACTCAAGGGTGGAGGAAGGAGGGTGAAAATAAACCTATCCTTTAGGTTTTTGATTGTGTGCCCAAAGTGTTGGGATCTCAGGTGCTATATGTTTTCAATATGAAATGACCTCTCCATGTTTATTTTTTAAGTGTGTCTTTTTCCTAGATACAGACACTCTTTAGAAAGTTTTAGAGTCTTTATAAAATGGGTTCTAGATGGTCAAAATGAACTATTAGACATATTACTTGCAGTGAATACTTATTTTTGGAATGGGTCTCTGTTGATCGTTGATCTTTGCTTCTATCAATATATACCAAAATAATGAAATATTTGTCTTAGGTAGGGTTTTACTGCTGTGAACCATGACCAATACAACTCTTATAAGGACAACATTTATTAGAGGCTGGCTTATAAGTTGAAAGGTTCAGTCTATTTCCATCAAAGCAGGAACATGGCAACATCCAGGCAGGCATGGTAAGGAGGAACTGAGAGCTCTACATCTTCATCTGAAGGCTGCTAGCAGAATATTGGCTTCTAGTCAGAGTAGGATGAGGGTCTTAAAGCCCACACCCACAGTGACACACCTACTCCAACAGGATCACACCTTTTAATAGTGACACTCCTTGGGGCAAACTTTTACAAACCATCACATTCCACTCCCTGGCTTCATAGGCTTGTCCAAACATATGATCTATTGGGGTTATACTTAAACATAGCATAATGCAAAATACATTTAGTCCAACTTCAAAGGTCCCCATAGTCTATAACAGTCTGATCAATCCTAAAAGTCCTAAGTTCAAAGTCTCTTCTGAGATTCGGCCAATCACTTAACTGTAATTCCTGAAGCAAGACAGGAAACCAGCTGTGCAAACTCCAAACTCTGGATCTCCACGGCTGTTGGCAAAGTGGTCTTCAAATCTCCAACTGCTTTTTCATCTTTGTTAACTACAACACACTTCTTTCTTCTGAGCTGGTTCTACCTGGTAGCAGCTTTGCTCAGCATCTCAAACATCTTAGGACTCCAAGACAACTTCAATGTTACAGCTTCTTGTTTCAATATCTGGGATCCACACATGATCTTCTGGGCTCTACCAAAGGGCTGATGTCACTTCTCCAGCTCTGTGCTCTGTAGCATTCTATGCTCTGGTTGATCCACTCCACTTCCACTGCTATTCTTGGTGATTATCCCATGTTACTGGCATATCCTATACACTGGGATCTTCCACTGCAACTAGGTTTTACCAGTAGCCTGTCATAGGCTTTCTTCAGGGTGCCAAGCCTCAACTCCTTTGTATGACTCCTTCAGTCCTGGGCCATCAACTGAAACCAGGACTACACCTTCACCAATGGCCTTCAATGACCTCTCACAGTGCCATTTTACCTCATGGTACTCCTGTAATACTCGAACCATGCATTTTATATTTTTCCTTTGTCGATTTGCTATGCTTGTTTAAAATGATCTTCATGAGACTTAACCAGAGAATAAAGTCTATGATGGGCATTTCTGAGACTTCATTTGTCGATGCAATTAATCTGAGTCTCTTCACCTTAGCCTCAGGCAGACTCTTCAGACCATAGGAAAAGGTAGTCACATTCTTCACCAAAATACCACAAAACAGTCTCTTTTTTTTTCTCTTTCTCTTTTTTTACTGGATATATTTCTTTATTTACATTTCAAATGTTATTCCGTTTCCCGACTTCCTGTCCATAAGCACACTATCCACTCCCCCTCCCCCATAAAGGTGTCCCCCAATCTCTCCCTTACCACCCTCAACATTCTCCTGCACTGGGGGGTCCAACCTTGGCAGGACCAAGGGCTTCTCCTTCCATTAGCGCCTAACAGTTGGAGCAATGGGTCAGTCCATGTATAGTCCTTGGGTAGTGGTTTAGTCCCCAGAAGCTCTGGTTGGGTGGCATTGTTGTTCATATGGGGTCTCAAGCCCCTTCAGCTCTTTCATTCCTTTCTCTGATTCCTTCAACGGGGGTCCTGTTCTCAGTTCAGTGGTTTGCTGCTGACGTTCACCTCTGAATTTGACATGCTCTGGTTGTGTCTCTCAGGAGAGATCTATATCTGGTTCATGTCAGCCTGCACTTCTTAGCTTCATCAATCTTATCTAGATTTGGTGGATGTATATATGTATATATATATATACATATATATGTATACACACACACACACACATATATATATATATGTATGTATATATAAATATATATGACACATTTGGGGCAGGCTCTGAATGGCTGTTCCTTCAGTCTCTGCTCTAAACGTTTCCTCCCTATTCCCTCCCACGGGTATTCTTGTTCCCCTTTTAAAGAAGGAGTGAAGCAATCACATTTTAGTCATCCTTCTTGAGTTTCATGTAATTCAAGCATTTGGGCTAACATCCACTTATCAATGAGTGCATATGATGTGTGTTTTTCTGTGATTGGGTTACCTCACTCAGGATGATATTTTCCAGTTCCATCCATTTGCCTATGAATTTCATAAAGTCATTGTTTTTTATAACTGAGTATTACTCCATTGTGTAGATGTACATTTTCTGTATCCATTCCTCTGTTGAAGGACATCTGGGTTCTTTCCAGCTTCTGGCTATTATAAATAAGGCTGCTATGAACATAGTGGAGCATGTGTCTTTGTTGTATGTTGGAGTATATTTTGGGTATATGCCCAGAAGAGTTATAGCTGGGTCCTCAGGTAGTGCGATGTCCAATTTTTTGAGGAACCTCCAGACTGATTTCCAGAGTAGTTGTACCAGTTTGCAATTCCACCAAAAATGGAGCAGTGTTCCTCTTTCTCCACATCCTCGCCAGCATCTGCTGTTTCCTGAGTTTTTTTATTAGATATATTTCTTTACTTACATTTCAAATGCTATCACCCTTCCCAGTTTCCTGTTCATAAGTCCCCATCCCCTCCCCTCCCCTCCCCCATACATCCCCCTTACTGCCACTCCCCATATTCCCCTGCACTGGGGGTCCAACCGTGGATGGACCAAGTGTTTTGTTCAGGAAATTTTCCCCAGTGCCCATGCATTTGAGACTCTTCCCCACATATATAACAAAGTGGTAATTCTACAATTTACAGAAAATTTGTAAGGCAGTGTAATATTAAATTTGAATTGGTGGTGAGGTCCTATTTCCTTAAATTCACCATGTTGGCTGCTTCTGATGACTGTCTGGGCTAATTATCAGCTTTTTCTCTGAGAACTGTGAGGAAAAAGGTGAGTAGGAAAAGAGAATGGGTAGGAGTAAGGGAAAGACTCTCTCATACATCTGTAGAGCAAAAAACAGTTGATACTCATTACTTTCAAACTGCTGTGGACAAAGTAAACAATAAGCCTTGAGGAGAAAAAGCTTATTGGGCTTATGGACTCAAAGGGCCTCAGTCCATAAGAGTGAGCAAAGTGTGGTTAGTTAAAAGTGGTGAGAGTTTGTACTGGATACTACTACTATCTGTTGGATCAGGAATCAGAGTGTGGGACCATAGTGAGGAGAATGGTATAACCTACAATATACTATCCACTATCTATTTTAATTTCCTATTCTGAGAAAGATTCAAACATTCTCCCTTGAGGCCTCCTTGTTACTTAACTTCATTGAGTCTGTAGATTGTAACATGGTTACCCTGTATTTTGTGGCTAATATATACTTTTAAGTGAGTACATATCATGTGTGACTTTCTGGTGCTTGGTTACCTCACCAATTCAATCTATTTGCCTAGAAATTTCATGATGTCCCTGTTTTTGATAGCTGAATAGAGTTCCATTGTGTAGATATACCACATTTCTTTATTCACTATTCAGATGAGGGACATCTAGGTTGTTTCCAGTTTCTGGCTATTATGAATAGATATGCTATGTACATAGTTGATTAAGTGTCCATGTTTATAGTGGGATATATTTTGTCTATATACACAGGAGTGGTATAGCTAGGTCTTGAGGTTTGTGAGAAACAGCCAAATTGATTTCCAGAATGGTTGTACAAGATTTTACTTACACCTATTGTGGAAGTATGCATAGGCAGTCACTTGAGATTTTATCTTAGACATTCTGACATGTGTATGATGAAATCTCAGAGCCGCTTTGATTTGCATTTTTCTGCTGACTAAGGATGGTGAACATTTCTTTAAGTGCTTCTAAGCCATTAGAGATTCCTCTGTTATAAATTCTCTTTTTAGCTCTGTACCCCGTTTTTAAATTGTGTTATTTGCTTTGGTCATATCTAAGTTTTTGAGTTCTTTATAAATTTTGGATGTTAGACCACTTTTGAATGAGTTGATGAAGAATTTTTTTTCCATGTTGTAGGATCTATTTTTGTTCCATTAATGGAGTCCTTTGCTTTACATGGCTTTTCAGTTTCAAGAGGTCCAATTTAGTAATTGTTTGTCTTAGTGCCTGAGATTTTTGTGTTCTGTTGAGGGAGTTTTATCCTGGACCAATGCATTCAAGGCTCTTTTCCAATTTCGATTAGGTTAAGTGTGTTCCTTTTTATGTTGAGGTTTTTGATCCACTTACACTTGAGTTTTGTGCAGGGTGATAAAGATGGATCTATTTGCATACTTCTACATCTAGGCATCCAATTAGACTTGTACCGTTTGTTGAAGATGCTTTCTTTTTTTGTTGTATAGTTTGGACTTCTTTATCAAAAATCAAGTGTCCTTATGTATGTGCATTAAATTTGGGACTTTGACTCATTGATCAACCTGTCTGTTTGTATATCAATACCATGCAGTTTTTATTACTAATGTTTTGCAGCACAGCCTTAAATCAGGGATAGTGATGCCTCTAGATGTTTCATTATTGTATAGGATAGTTTTAGCTATCCTAGGATTTTTGGTTTTTTTCCTATAAAGTTCAAAATTGCTCTATCAAGGTCTGTAACGAATTGTATTGGAATTCAAATGGAATTGTACTGAATATGTAGAATGCTTTTGGTAAAATGACTATTTTTACTATGTTAATGTTACCAATCCAGGAGCATGGGAGATTTTTCCATCTTCTGATGTCATCTTGAATTTCTTTCTTCAAAGGCTTCATACAGGTTTGCACTTGCTTTGTTAGTTACCTCCAGGTACTTTTTGTTATTTGTGACTGTTGTAAAGGGTGTTTGTCAAATTTCTTTCTCAACCTGTATATGATTTGTATAAAGGAGGGCTTACTGATATTGTTTTTAGTTAATTTTGTATCCAGTGTCTTTGCTGAAAAGTTGAAGTGGAAATTTCTAGTTTCTTTGGAAACTCAGTTATGTCATGTAATTTTTTTTCTAGAAGTTGTCTTATGAGAGAATGTTTTGTTATAGCAGACATGTGAGAGGATGTTTTGCTGTGGTACACACGTGAGAAGATGTGTGATGTCTGGAATGAGTGTAACCCAACAGACACTGAACAGCGCTCTTGCACTGGTTTGCTTTGTAAAGCTTTGCTGGTTTCTGCTGATCTTCCTTTGTCATGGCTTCACCGAAAGAAAAGTACCAAAGAACTTGGAGTTGTATTCTAGCTCCTCCTCGTCACTTCCATGGATTTGTATAGATTCGGTGGAGCCTTTTGGTTTCTTTTGGATCAAACTATTGCTACTAATACATATTTGGTGTTTGCCTATTGGATTGGAGTGCTGCTACTGATTTACGTTTGATGTTTGGGACTGGACTGCTGATACACTAACAACAAAGATTGGAATCACCCAAAGAACTACTTCTAAACAGGTATACCAATGGGCTCAAAAGGGAGATTGAAGCATTTAAGAACACGAATTAAAGTAAGTTTTGAAAAACCTAAGCCAACAAAGGATACCATATTTTATTTATCCGTTTTCTGTTACCCTCAACTGAACATCCCAGGTTGTTTCCAGTTTCTGACTATTACAAAGAAGCCTGCTATGGACATAGTTGAAGAAGTGCACTTGAGGCATGGTGGAACATTCTTAGGAGTAATATACCTGAGTCTTGAGGTAGACCTATTGCCAATTTCCTGAGAAACCTCTAAATTGATTTCCAATGTGGCTTTATATGTTTTCTCTTCCAAAAGCAATGTAGGACTTTTCCCTTTGCTTCACATCCTCAGCAGCATTATCTGTTACTTGAGATTTTACCATGACAGATATTATCCATGTAATATGTAATCCAGGGTGTTTTTTTTTAATTAGATATATTTCTTTACTTACATTTCAAACGTTATTCCCCTTCCCAGTTTCCTGTCCATAAGCCTCCATTCCCTCCCCTCCCCCTTCCCCATATGGGTATTCCCCCTATATATCCCCCTTATTGCCCCCCCATATTCCCCTGTACTGGGGATCCAACCTTGGCAGGACCAAGGGCTTTCCCTCCCACTGGTGCCCCAACAAGGCTCTTCTCTGCTACCTATGAGGTTGGAGCCCTGGGTCAGTCCATGTATAGTCTTTCAGTAGTGCTTTAGTCCCTGGAAGCTCTGGTTGGCATTGTTGTTTTTATGGGGTTGCAAGCTCCTTCAACTCTTTCAGTACTTCCTCTAATTTCCCCCAACGGGGTCCTATTCTCAGTTTGGTGGTTTGCTGCTAGCATTGACCTCTATATTGGACATGCTCTGGATGTGTCTCTCAGGAGAGATCTATATCCGGTCCCTTTCAGCATGCATTATGGGTAACAATGAATAGCCTAGTAAGAGCACCAGTGGAAGGGGAGGCCCTTGGTCCTGCTAAGACTAAACCCCCAGTGAACGTGATTGTTGGGGTGAGGGTGGTAATGGGGGGGGAGATGGGGAGGGGAGCACCCATAGAGAGGGGGAGGGGGAGGGGTTAGGGGGATGTTGGCCCAGAAACTGGGAAAGGGACTAACTTCTTGAGTTCTTTGTATATAAGAAATACTTGTAAATAAGAAATACTCAAGTTAATAAAAAAAATATTTCTCTCAAGTACAGCTTGTAATCAGGAATGTTGATACCTCCACAAGTTCTTGTATTGTAGAGGGTTGTTTTAGATATTCTGAATTTTTTTGTTTTTCTGTACAAAGTTGAGTATTGTTCTTTCAAGATCTGTAAAGAATTGTGCTGGAATTTTGATTGGAATTGTATTTAATCTATAGATTGCTTTGGATAAGATGGTCATTTTTTACTGTGTTAATCCTACTGATCTTTCCAACTTCTGATATAGTCTTCAATTTCTTTCTTCAAAACTTGAAGTTCTTGTCATACAGATCTTCAGTTGGTATCCTTCAGTATGGTATCCTTTAGAGGTAATTTATATTATTTATGGCTTTTGTGAAGGGTGTTGTTTCCTTCAGCCTATTTACTAGTTGAGTATAGGAGAGTTACTGTGGTTTTTTTTTTAAGTTAATTTTGTATCCAGATATGGCAGAGAGGTATTTTTCAACTGTGGGATTTCCCTGGTAGAATTGTTGGGGTCACTTGTGTATACTGTCATATTAACTGCAGGTAACAACACTTTGACTACTTCCTTTCCAGTTTGTATACCCTTAATTAGTTTTCTTATTGCTCTTACAAAGTCTTCATGTACTATATTGAATCAAAATCATCATCTAATGACAGATCTTTTATTCTGTTTTAGATTGCTTATACGGTATTTACACTGATATATATATATATATATATTTATGTTATACCGTCCCTACATCTCTGGGATGATCTTTTTGACATGTTCTAGATTTAATTTATGAATATTTTATTGACTTTTTTCAGCAATATCAATGAGGAAAATTGATCTATAATTTTCTATGTTGAATCTTTGTAGTTTGTGGATATTGAGGTGATAATAGCCCCATAAAGTTAATTTGGCAATGTTCCTTCTGTTTCTATTTTATGGAATAATTTGAGGATTATTGCTATTATGTTTTCTTTTTTTTTATTTATTTATTTATTTATTTATTTATTTATTTATTTTTTATTAACTTGAGTATTTCTTATTTACATTTTAATGTTATTCCTTTCGGTTTCGCAAACATCCTTCTAATCCTCCCCCTCCCCTTCTTTATGGGTTTTCCCCTCCACCCCCTCCCCCCATTGCCGCCTTCCCCCCACTGGTGATCTTACTAGGATATTCAATGCTACCTATGAGATCAGAGTCCAGGATCAATCCATGTATAGTCTTTGGGTAGTGGCTTAGTCCCTGGAAGCTCTGGTTGCTTGGCATTGTTGTTCATAAGGGGTCTCGAGCCCCTTCAAGCTCTTCGAGTTCTTTCTCTGATTCCTTCAACGGGGGTCCCATTCTCAGTTCAGTGGTTTGCTGCTGGCATTCTCCTCTGTATTTGCTGTATTCTGGCTGTGTCCTCAGAGAGATCTACATCCGCTCCTGTCGGCCTGCACTTCTTTGCTTCATCCATCTTGTCTAATTGGGTGGCTGTATATGTATGGGCCACATGGGGGCAGGCCTGAATGGGTGTTCCTTCTGTGTCTGTTTTAATTTTGCTTCTCTATTCCC
>NC_046155.1:156432757-156454708 GCF_011064425.1 Rattus rattus | reverse complement strand
TGTGCAGCTGTTTATTTCTGGAGACAAAGTGAATGTGGCTGGTTTGGTTTTAGCTGGAACAGCTGACTTTAAAACTGAACTAAGTCAATCTGACATGTTTGACCAGAGGTTGCAATCTAAAGTTTTAAAATTAGTTGATATAGCCCATGATGGTGAAAATGGATTCAACCAAGCTATTGAATTGTCTACTGAAGTTCTCTCCAACGTGAAGTTCATTTAAGAGAAGAAATTAATAGAGCGATACTTTGATGAAATTAGCCAGGACACAGGCAAGTACTGTTTGGAGTTGAAGGTACACTAAAGGCTTTAGAAATGGGAGCTGTAGAGATTCTAACGGTCTAGGAAAATCTGGATATAATGAGATACATGCTTCATTGCCAAGGGAGAAATTTCTCTATTTAACTCCAGAACAAAGAATAAATCTCACTTCACAGACAAAGACTGGACAGGAACATGAACTGATAAAGGGCAGGCCCCTCTTGGAATGGTTTGCTAACAACTATAAAAAATTTGGAGCTAGACTGGAAATTGTCACATACATTTGGTGGAATTGGAGGTATCTTGCGGTACCTAATAGATTTCCAGGGAATGGAATACCAAGGAGGAGATGACGAATATTTTGACCTTGATGACTACTTAGGTCATCGACATGGATCCAGCAAAACATGCCTCACCCTCGAGCATTCGACCCACGGAGTACACCCATGGTGGAATCCAAACAGATCCCTGCCTTACAATTGGAACATCTCCAGAACTTAATCCGTGAGCATTGGATACTGAAAAGAAAATCGAAACAAAACCAGACCCAACCCTACACTTTGGTTTGTCATGGTGTCAACACAGCAGCCTACAACTAAGTCCCTAAATGCCACTTTGGACTAATTTAAAAGAATCCCAGTTTTTACTTTTACTTGATTGTAAAATTAGTTGTTCTTGTATTTTATGAAAAAGAAAGATTTTTTAAACCTTCATACACAGAAGCAAAAATACTTTAACTGCTGTAAACCGGTCGGAAGTTAGTAGAAGTGAGAGCATACTGATTTGTTCCTTCCTTTGATCAGAGAATAACTAAGTTGCTGCATTATCAGTGACCAATTTGTATGGCATTCTCAGCTAAGAATACACAAGAAGAAATATATGTGGTGAAATATTGTAAGAAAAAAACTCTACCAACCAAAAAACTCTCTGGGCCAGATGGTTATAGTGCAGATTTCTACCAGACTTTTGAATAAGAGCTAAGACTAATACTCCTCAAACTATTCTACAAAATAGAAACAGAAGCCAAACTCATTCTATGATGCCACAATCACCTTGATACCTAAAACACACAAAGACTCAGTGAAGAGAATTTCAGGCTGATTTCCCTTATGAACACTGATGCAAAAGTAAATAAAATATTTGCAAACAAAAAGGCAGCCTTCAGAATGGAAAAATGTCCTTTACCATCCCTACATTCAATAGAGGAGTAATATCCAAAATATATAAAGAACTCAAGCAATTAGACACCAACAAGCCAGATAACCCAATAAAAGTAGGATACAGATTTAAACAGAGAACTCTTGATAATGATAATTGCTAATGGCTGAGAAGCACTAAAAAGAAATGTCCATAATCCTTAACCATCAGGGAAATGCAAGTCAAAATTACTTTGGGATTCCATCTTCCACCTATCAAAATGGCTAAAATCAATAATGCAAGTGACAGATCATGCAGGAAAAGATGTGGATCAAGGTGAACATTCTTCCATTGCTGGTAGGAGTTCAACCTTATACAGTCACTATGGAAATCAATATGGAGGTACCTCAGAAAACTGGAAATTGATCTATCTCAAGGCCAGGGTATATCACTATGGGGCATATACCCAAAGGATTCCCTAGTCTTGCTTACCATTGATCTTCCAGGGAAAGCAGACTGTGGGCACATGGGAATGGGAACAGGAAAGTTAAAGCGGGGGAAAGGGGTGAGAGAATAATGGGAAGGCAACTGGAATGCTGAGGCATTTAGAGGGTTACGTAGAACCCTAGTGCAGTAGAAATTTTCTGGAATCTATGACCATACAAAATCTCAATAATGGGGGATATGGAGCTGAAACTGCCCATCTTCTGTAATCAGGGAAGGCTACCATCAGTGGTACTATGAACATCAACACAACCACAAAACCTTCAACTGACATTTGTCTTGCCTGTGCTGGGGTAATAGAGGCACCAAACTTTTGAGAGTGGCCAACCAATGACTGGTCCAACTTGTGACCCAAGTTAAGAGAAGGAATCCACACCTGACATTGTATGGATCTCAGAAACCAGCAGCTAATCAGTCCAGGGACCCAGAGTAGAACCAAATATGACTGGAAAAAAATTCAGAGAAATGATTCCTTATGATTCTCTGCCTAGCCCAGTTGTCATCAAAGAGACATAGTTCAGCAACTGAGATAACGGGATGCAAAGACCCACAGCCAAACAGGAAGTGAAGCCAGGGGAACCCTGAAGAAAATGGGGAGGAAGGATTTTAGGAGCCAAAAGGGTGAAAGATACCATGAGAACACAACCCATAGAATCAACTAATCAGGGCTCATAGGTGCTCATAGGGACTGAAGTGACAATGGACCATTTTTAGGCTTGAGATGGGTATTCTGCATGTGATGGTTGCATATGTATGGCTACCCACACTGTGTGGATGGCCAGGAACCAGAGGTTAGTCAGCTGACAGACCCAGAATAAACCAAATATGACTGGAATTCTTGTGTGTTATTATGAGAACCATCCCCAACAGCAGGAGTAGGGGGTAACTGACTCTTTTGCCTGTGGTTGGGATACCTTTCCTCTTAGTTTTCCTTTTACCTTTTCCAGATTTGACATGAGTGTAAATAGTTTTATTGTACATTGTTATGCCATTGTTCAATTGATATCCATGTGAGGCCTGCTCTCTTTTTGTTTGTTGTTATTGTTGTTGAAGAGAAATGGAACAGGAGTGGATCTAGGAGAGGGGAAAGGTAGAAAAGGTAACGGGAAAATTGGAGGTAAGGGAACGTGTAGTCCAGATATAATGTATGTAAAGAATAAAAAATTAAAAAGAAAATGAGAAAAATGAAAGGACATGACTCCTCCTACTAAAGGTGGAGGAGATAAAAGAGAGAACATAACCGGAGGCAAAGACCTCTGGGAGTGTCCAGATCAGCGTTCATGACCACAAACTGGGCCATGTAAGAGGATGTAAGAGAGGAAATGGGAGAGTCATATAAAAAGGACAGGAGATGAAAAGGGCCAGGTAACCAAAATGGTTAGGCTATCTATGGAAGAGCATCTGAGGGAAGAATATCCCAGACCTTGCACTAGAGATGTTTAGAGTAGAGGTTGGGGTATGTCAGCCATACACTTTAACAGGTAGGGACTGAGAGATGCCGGGAGAATCTGATGGCCAGGACCACTTGGATATGTTGAACAGGCACTTCATTTAACCACTTTTCCAGGGTTTGAGACTAACACAAGTACTAAATAAACAGGAGCCACACCTGTGATGCTTGAAAGCAGTCCCATCAGCAAAGTAGCCGTTTTCTCAGCAGAAAAGTAAATGCTTTGGTGTAACTCAAGTTCTGAAGGACTCCAGCTGACCTTTCCCACTGTTGTCAGAAACCCTTTCATGATGCACTGTCAAAATCTTATGTGCCCAAACTGGTTAACAATTCTTGACCACCAACAAAGCTCTACATAAGATAGCAGAAGAGTCAAAAGCCATGCCAGGCTTCAAGTTTGAAGATTTGAGATTGTAAAATTACCTTCACTATGACAATCGATTATGCATTTGAGGACCTTGAATATCTGAAATGCTGGGACTATGGGTGTGCACGACAATGCCTGTTTTCATGGGTGATTGAGCAGAATTTGGGGCTTTGTGGGTGCTAGACAAACATTTTACCAACTGGATGAGAATGAGAATGTCCCTTTTTGATATTTTATGTATTTACATTTTAAATGTTATCCCCTTTCCCTGTTCCAACTCTTCCATACCCCCTACCCCTGCTTCTATTAGGATGCTCCCCCTCCCACCCACCCACTCCCACCTAAACACTCTAGAATTCTCCTACACTGGAGAAAGAAGCCTTCACAGGACCAAGGGTTTCTCCTCCTATTGATACCAGGCAATACCATCCTGTGCTACATATTCGACAGAAGCTATGTGTATTCTTTGGTCAGTGGTTTAGTCCCTTGGATCTCTGAGAAGTCTGGTTGGTTGATGTCATTCTTCCTATGGGGTTGCAAATCCCTTCAGCTCCTACAATCCTTTCTTTAACTCCTTCATTGGGGTGCCCATGCTCAGTCTGATGGTTAGCTGCAAGCATCCTCATCTGTATCAATAAGGCTCTGGCAGAGCCTCTCAGAAGTCATCCATATCAGGCTCCTGTCAGCAAGCACTTCTTGGCATCACAATAGTGACTGGGTTTGGTAGCTGCATATGGGATGGATCCCCAAGTGGGACAGTCTCTGGATAGCCTTTCCTTCAGTCTTTGTTCCACTCTTTGACCCTGTATTTCCTTCTGTGAGATTTTGTTCCCCCTTCTTTCTCAGTGTGCAGAGACTGGACAATAACTGTTACAGCTAGCTTTCTTAAGACTTGACCATTATCCAAAATCTTGGGCACTCCCAAAAGATAAATGACACCCAAAATTAATAGGAAGAAATTCAAAGGGAACTATGACCCATTCCAAAGAGGTAAGGTGGATTGTTTTGGTCATTCTATAGACAATAAATGTTTGTCATCATTTAGGGGTGTGGTTATGGTCTTGAATCAGAGAAGAAACAAAATTAGGTTAGACTCAGGGATTTCTCTATTTTTCTTTCCTCTATCCTTCTTTCTCTTCTATCTAGTGTTAGAAAGACAAATGAGGAGAAGGAATGTAAAGAAAAATGGGGGCTATAAGAATAATAGAAAATGGTAGTTAATTGAACCTACTCTTAGATCAAAGAGTATTGATAAGCCAAAAATCTCATATTGGTATAGATCTTTGTAAATTGGTGTAAAATTAAGATTATATTTGGTTGCAGTATACTAAATATCAACTCTATTTAAGATATTGTACCTATAAAGTTTGTAAAAATGCAATGTTAAATTCTAGTCTGTTTGAAATGTGCCATTACAAACAGTTTAGGATAAGTATGAAATGCAAGTTAATAATAAAATTCATTGTCATGTTAGATACTAATGTAGTTTATTACAGAGATTTTTTTCAAAATTGAACAGATAGTAAATAGCTAGAAATAACTCAGATACACTACAAAAAGATAGATAGATAGATAGATAGATAGATAGATAGATAGATAGATAGATAGATAGATGGACTTCAAAACCTCAGAGATCTTCAGAATATGACATTTAAAGATGTTTTATTATTAAAAGATCTTTTTGACAAGGAGACAAGTCTGCTCCTGGCAGGACCTTCATTCTACTCTAACGAAGATGATGAACATCAAAGAATCTCATTAATTATGGAGTTTCTTCATAGAGGCAAACAAGCCACTGAAAAAAAATGTCCTTGCCTCAATTGCAGACAAAATAATGTCCAACACAAACAAAATGCAGGGAAGTTGACTGCAGAGTTTTGCCAGGACATTGTAGGCAAGTCCATTATGATTCCTGCTTCACGAAAATATTGTCTGTCATTCACAGGGCCAGAAGGCCGAAGATGGATACTCTAATATTAGAGAGACTGTCTAGGCAGCCTAAAACCTGTCATTTCAATGGTTTTAGAAGCTGCTTGTTCTGTACTCCCTGCGTACTCAAATAATAATTATTCCTTCTCAGGTCTCTGATGGAGATGAAGACTAGATAGTCTCACAATTAAGCTTAAATAGTTAAGATTTAGAAAAATGTTTTAAGGTCTACGAAAGTTATGATAGAAAATGATTTAATACAGAATTCTAACTCGCTAAAATAGGATAGATAGTGGAGTTTATTCTCCAAAGTTACCAAATACAAATGAACTAGTCATTGTGAATGTCATTTTTACCTGATAGTTTTCATAATTATTAATACTGTACATAATGCTTATATAAGAGAAAGAGTCTTTGTTGCACAAAGAAGGGGAAATGTAGATATAATCTCTTATGAACATGACTTGTCAACAAAAAAGCCAATAGCCAATGACCTGAGGCAGGGAATAGAAGGTAGGACACTGGCAGGAAGAGAAGGGATTCTGGGAAATAGTATGAGATAGAGAGACTTGAAGAGAGCCCCAGGGGAAGAGACAGGAGTCAAGATGGGAGAAAGATAAGGGGACAGAAACAAACCAGGAGGTAGTAGAACTCAGAGAGACACTGAGGATATGAGAAGAAAGAAGATAGCCAGGACTGAAGAGAGGTAACTAACCAAGTAGTTGACATAGACTAGTTAAATGGGTTGAATAAGTTACTAGCTTGTCAGGGAATGAGCCAAAGCTTATGACATAGGCATTGAATAATAGCAAATTAATCTTAGAGTTGCCATTCTGAGAGCAGGGCTAGGAAGGAAAAACATTTTAAAAATTATTTTAGCACACTGGAGCCCCAGACTACACAATTCCAAGAGAAAGCCTCCTCACCAAAGGCATTGCAGCTCCCATGCACCAAATCTCGTAAAAGAAATCTATTGAAAGAGTCCAGGTTATGGAGAGATAAATCCAGGATTAGTTCCTAGAAGTGTACAGCAGGGAGTTGAACAAGTGGCAGGGCTGGCACAGTATTTCTAAGGGGGAAGAGCTTTTCAGAGCAGAGATTTACAGAGTGAGTACTGTTAGGGTTTCAAGTCCTGAGCTTGGGGAGCTCAGAGATTAGTGGGTTTTGTGAGAAGCTCATGGATTGGTGGCTTTTATTTACCCACTTTCCCTGCGTTGGGCCCAAAGCTTGTGATGGGAAGACCTTCCTGGCCCCAAGTTCCATCACTGCTGAACTGCTCAAGAAGCTGGAGAGGACACAGTGGACAGCTCCTATGGTAGTATTTTACAAAGGCCCATAGGCTGAGGCAGAAAAGGATATGTCACCACCCTGGGCAGCTCCTGTGGTGGTACCTCATGGTAGCAGCAGGCTGAGGAGGTATATTGCTATTTTGACAGGTGCCGCCATTTTGACAGCGCTTGTGGCAATACCTTAAAGCAGAAGGGGCCACTGATTTGACAGCTTTCGTGGTGCAGAGGAGGCAGTGTTGTCTGAAGCTTCAGTTGCAGATGCTGCTGACAGAAAACTCAAGGAAAGGGAGTAGCATCTGACTCTAGCCAGTGTGTGAGGGCCAGTGGTGCCATCTCTATGGCAACAATGTCAAAACTAGACACTTGCTCCTGGCAAATGTCAAAACTAGCCATTCTTCCAAGGCAAGGAGCTGTACGTGATCTGGTATTGCCAGCCAGGGACTGGACCAGGAATCTGTCCCCTCAGTATTAAGTTCCCAGTTCATTTTTAGAAAGTTGTTTTGTTTTACCTAAGAATTTACATCAGAGTTGATCTGTGTAAACCATTTGAAGCATGAGTAAACATTTCCCTCCCACCCCATACACATACATACCTCCACATCAACAATGTTTTTGGCCTCTGTAACTGTTATCTCCAGGCCCTCAGTAGAATCCTTCCTAGATTATGCTAAATTTAGGTTAAAATCTTAAAAAAACAAACACCAATCCCAAGTCACCTTTGGTAGCTGCCCCAAGCCTTATTAAAGAGGATGCATTCTGCCCAGTCTTTCACCCTGGATTAGTCCCTCCCAATAAATCTTTTTATAAGATTTACTGCCTGGTGTAATTCTCTCATCGTAAGAACAACAAAGAAGGGAAGAAGCTCAGGAGTGAAGTAGATTTGAGGCTCCTGAGCTCCTCAGCTCAGCTCGTGATACCCTTCCCTGGGAGCAGCAAGGCTGAAGAAGTGAAGCTGAATCATTACACTGTAGCACTACAGCTCTGCCTGGGATATCCTCCCTTAGGGCTGCAATGTCTCTTCTGAGGAGACTTCCCCTCAGAACTGTGTGGTTCCTGGGCTTCTGAGTACCAGAATACCTTTCCATCTGAGCAGAAATGCCATCGGGAAATATTAATGGAAGAAGGCTATCAGAGATGTGACTGAGAGAACTCAATGTACCAAGTAGGAGATGGTGAATTCCAAGGCTCTTCTCTTAAGGTTCCTTGCCCAGCAGTCTTTCCTCCAGATGTTCTGCCCAGTGTGGACTCACATATCTGATCTCTGCTGTTCATTCTTCCTCTGTAGACTTTAATCCAGGATGGGCCTGTCCCACCATTCTTATCCTAGTGGATGTTATCACTGTGAACTTCCAGAAGCAGAGAACTTCATCTCATCAGGCAGATGGATGTAAAGTGGGTTCAGCCTTTATAAGCATAGAACAGAGGGGACGAAGCTAAGTCTGGCTGCATGTGCTCCCTCTGTCAGCCTGTTTTGCTGTTCTCCTGCCCATATTCTGCTACCTCTGTATATTTTCTCTCCTTTCTGAGATAGGTTTTTCTCTGTTGCACGTGTTTTGGAACTCACAGTGTATCTTCCCCTGGCTTTAGACAAGTAGATATTCTTTTTTCTCTCTGGCTCCCTTGTTGTACCATGATGGTTGTGAGGCTCCGAGTCTGGCTGACTTCTCTCTTTGTTCACATGTGAAAGGAGTATGGCAGTTACTGTAGCTTCTTTAGCTTTGCAACAGATTCTATCAACTCTTGGGCTTCTAGCATTCTCTGCTATACTGATACTAAATAGGCTAAATAAAGAGTGGGACAACTGTAGAAAGAAGGGGTTCTTGGGTACCCAGAATGACAGTGTGGTAAAGAAGACATTCATGTGGTTTTTTGTTTGTTTGTTTCTGTGAGAAATAAGTCAACATAATTTGGCCTCATAGTAAGATATCAGGTAATTCAACATTTTTATATGTAGCTAGATAGTCCAGAAACTGTAAATGGTTTGCACTGAATGGAAAAAAATCTTAACTAATACTTTTTCATTTTGCTCTGTGACAGATCTCTTAACTCATTTATATTACCATGTATTAGTATGCATGTGGTTAACACATTTTACACCGGAACTGCCTCACCAATGCAATAACACATCTAATAATGCTTATCTTTTAAAAGGTTATCAAGCAAGTTTATGAGGTTCTAGAATCTTAACTCATGGCTTGATTTGCCCAAAACCTATCACCACCTTGTATCTTTGGCTCTACTCCATTTTCTTGATCTACAGATGTTTTAATTTTGAGTAGTGATGGGTAAAGCACTACAATTGGAATATTCTTTTTTAACAGAAAACCCTTGTCTTTTACTTCCATTATTCTTTTCGTCTATCTACAAAAGCTGCTGTATTAACAACCCTTAACTGCCATGATGGAATACTTGAGGCAATGATAGAAATTAGAGAGTTTTTATTTTAGCTATCAGTTGCAGAGATCTATGAACAATATCACCTGGGTGCATAGCTATGAAGCCAAGATTAAGTGGGACATCTGGAGTGAGTGACTGAGCAGGCAAGGATGCTGACAGGATAGAGAAAAGGCAGAGGGAGAGACAGAAGCAGGATCGGATCCCTGTTCTTTCACCCAATGTGCTAACCCAATGTGCTTAGTTAAAGATGTAAGGCCATTGTTCATGCAGAGTTACGGTTGACAGGCTTGCGTTAATTCTTGACAGTGTTTGTCACTTTCCTAATCTTGTGTTGATCCCCTAGTCCTTAGTGAGGCCTATCCTTTGTTGTGTCCTCATGTGCATCTTTGTCGTTTTCTTGAGTATGTTTCCTCCAGGTATCTTCCGTAGTTCTCTTTCATGGCAATGAATTCCTTTTATTTCAGTGTTTTCTCTTCTCATTTAATTTTCTTTTTCCAATTATTTTATATATTCATTTCATGTATTTTTTTCAAAATAAATATATTTATTTATTCACTTTACAACACAATATCGGCTCCTTCTTCTCCTCCCAACACCCCATCAAGCAATCCTTCCCCCATTCCATCTTCCCCTTCTCAAAGGAGAAGCCTTCTTCTGGGTGTCAACTCCCTTCACACACCACACACACACACACACACACACACACACACACACCCACACACACACACACACACACCACGCCACTCCACACCAAACAAAGCCTGTCCTGGAGGACTAGGCACATTCTATCCCACAGAGGCCAGACAAGGCTGTCCATTTACTGACATGCAGAATCCATAGGCAAGCAGGCCCAGGCTCAGGGACAACCCCTGCTCTGGTTGTTTGGGGATCCACATGAAGCCCAACCTGCTCATTTGCTACATATGTGCAGGGGGCCTAGGTCCAGCCCATGTTCATTATTTGGTTGGTGATTCAGTCTCTGGTAACCTTCAAGGGTTCAGGTTAGTTGACTCTGTTAGTCTTCCTGTGGTGTCTCTGTCCCCTTCTGGTCTCTCAATATTGCTCCCAACTCTTTTGTAAGACTCCCCAAACTCCATGTAATGTTTGGGTGTGAGTCTCTGCCTCTCTTTCCATTGACTGCTGGGTAGAGTCTCTCAGAGGAAAGTTATACAAGGGTGTTGTTTGCAAGCATAGAAGAATATCATTAATAGTGATGTGGATTGGTTCTTCCCTAGGGGATGGGTCTCCATTTGGGACAGTCATTGGTTGGCCATTCCCTCAGTCTCTGCTCTATCTCTGTCCCCGTGCATCTCATAGACAGGCCACATTTTGAGTCAAAGGCATTGTGGATGGGTTGCTGTTCTTATCCATCCATTGGGAATACTTTCTGGCAACAGGAAATGGTTACTTTAGGATCCATATCCCCCACTGCTAAGAAGCACAGTTGCTTCCATAGATCCTCTGGGGCCACTCCTCCTCTCAAGTCTCTGTTACATCCTAGAGATTGTCTGTCCCTACCAACTGATCTCCCTTCTCTCTCCCCACAAACACTCATACCCTGCTCCTTTCCCCATCCCTTCTTCCATCCAGGTCCCTACTTCTACTGCCCTCCAATATTTATTTTGTTTCTCCTTCTGAGAAAGAGTCAACCATCATCCCTTGGGCCTTCCTTGTTATTTGGCTTCTTTGGGTCTGTTGATTTTAGGTGATTATCCTGTACTTTATGGTTAATACCTACCTAGAAGTACATACCATGCATGTCCTTTTGTGCTTAGGTTACCCCTGAGTTACCTCACTCAGGAAGATATTTTCTAGTTTCATCCATTTGCCTGCAAAATGCATGATGTCCATGTCTTTAGTGGCTGAGTATTATTCCCTTGTGTAACATACCACATTTTCTGTATCCATTCTTCAGTTGAGAAACATCTACTTTGTTTCCAGTTTCTGGCTATTATGAATAAGGCTGCTATGAACATAGTTGAGCAAGTGTCCTTGTGGGATGCTGGAGCATCATTTGGGTATATGCTCAGGAGTGGTAAAGCTGGGTCTTGAGATCAAACTATATATAGAATGCATTTGGGCTCAGTCTTATGTAGGGTTATTGAAGATCTTTTCCCAATCTGTTTGCTGTTGTTTTGTCCTATAATGACTGTGTCCTTTGACTTAGAGAACTTTAAGTTTCATGAGGTCCTGTTTATTAATTCTTGACCTCAGTACCTGGGCCATTGGTTCAGGAAGTTGTCTTTTGTACCAATGAGTTCAAGGCTCTTCCCCACTTTCTGTTTTATTCATGGTTTTATGTTGAGGTCTTCCATCCATTTGGACTTGAATTTTGTTCAGGGTGATAAATATAGATATATATGCATTCTTCTACATATACATATCCAGTTCGACCAGCACTGTTCTCCCTTTTCCATGGTATGGTTTTAGCTTCTTTGTCAAAAATCAAGTGTCCATAGGTGTGTGGGTTTATTTCTGGGTCTTCAATTAGATTTGATTCCTTAGATCTACCTGTATGTTTCTATACCAATACCATTCAGCTTTTATTACTATTGCTCTGCAATTCAGCTTGAAGTCAGGGATAATGATACCTCTAGAAGTTCCTTTGCTCTTCAGGATGGTTTTAGCTGTCTTGTGTTTTTTAGTTTTTCCATATGAAGTTGAAAATTGTTCTGTCAAGATCTGGGAAGAATTGTGTTAAAATTTTGATGGGATTGCATGAATCTGTAGATTGCTTTTGGTGAGATGGCCATTTTCACATGTTAATCCTATAGACCTATGAGCATGGGAGATATTTCTATTTTTTGATATTGTGTATTTTTAAAAACACACTTCTGCCTTCTTGGTAGCTCTACACACACTCCCAGCTAGGCTCTTAGATAAGCTGCAGCTGGTCTCACTCAGCTCTGCCAATGGCCAGCTGGCTGTTTGCCCCAGGAGCTGTGATCCCTCCCTAGTCCCTCAAGGCTAGCTTCACCAAGGACCCCGATATCCTCTTTCTCCTCCTGCCCACCTTAGCCCTGTGGATGGAGAACACTAGACAGTTTTATTACTTTAAAACTAGCCAGATAACTCAATGGCTGAAGAATTTGCTCCTCCTTCCAAATCCCAGTCTGAATCTCTCCCCTTAACCTGCATCCCTTCTCTTCCACCTGGGACCTAGAAGGAAGTTCCAGCTTTTTCCTTTCTCCCAGAAATTGGCTTCTGCCTTTTTCATTAACACAACCAAGAACCAATTAGTGAAACAACACCTCCCTCTACATCTCACGTTTTCCGTCAAAAAAAATCTTCTTTCATATATAAATTGAACAAAACATAACTATTAAGTAAATTATACAGTATAATTGTACAGTATACAAGTACAAATGACATCTACTTCACCAATTTGTCAATTGGACAAAGTACTCTACCATATTTCCTAACTGAAAGAACTATGATTCTATCCCTGGATTATGTTTAGAAATTTAGCCTGTAACATCACTGAAAAACCACCTCATCTACTCTGTAAATTCTTCCTATGTTGTGTAACTTGAGTTTGATTATGAGACTAAAACTAATGTTCAATCCCTTCAGAAATCCAAGAATGAATAAATATTACCTGAAAATATAGGAAGCACAAAGCTTAGTTTCTGAGACTTCACCAATTTATAGAGACAGTTGACTACCAGGACAGTACTCCATAGCTTTGAAGAATTGTGTTGGAATTTTAATGGGATTGCTTTCAATCTGTAGATTGTTTTTGGTAAGATGGCCATTTACACTATGTTATTCCTACCAATCCATAAGCATGGGGGATCTTTCCATCTTCTGAGGTCTTCCTCAATTTCTTTCTTCAGAGACTTGAAGTTCTTGTTGTATAGGTCTTTCAGTTGCTTGGTTAGAGTTACATCAAGGTAGTTTATATTATTTATGGCTATTTTTGAAAAGTACTGTCTTCTTAACTTCTTTCTCAACCTATTTATTGCTTATATAAAGGATGGCTACTGATTTTTTGGGATAATTTTGCATCCAGCCATTTTTCTGTAGGAGTTCCCTGTTAGAATTTTGAGGGTCACTTATGTATACTATCTCATCCTCCACAAAAAAATGATACTTTGACTTCTTTCTTTTCTTGTATCCCCTTGATCTCCTTTAGTTGCCTTATTGTTCTAGCTAGAATTTCAAGTACTCAATTGAACAGATAGGGTGAAAGTGAACAGCATTGTTTTCTCCTGATTTTAATAGAAGTTCTTTAAGTTTCTCTCCATTTAATTTGAGTTGGCTATTGGCCTGCTGTATATTGCCTTTACTGTGTTTAGGTATGTCTCTTTGTGTTCCAGCTGTCTCCATGACATTTAGCATGAACAGGTGTTGGATTTTGTCAAATGCTTTTTTGCCATCTAGTGAGATAATCTTGTGGTTTTTTCCTTTCAGTTTGTTTATATGGTGGATTACATTGATGGATTTTCATATATTGAACTATGCCTGCATCCCTAGAGTGAAGCCTATCTGGTCATGGGAGATGATGTCTTTGATCTGTTCTTGGACTTGCTTTGTGGTTATTTTATTAATTATTTTGACATCAATGTTAATAAGAGATATTAGTCTGATATTCTCTTTCCTTGTTGAGTCTTTGTGTGGCTTAGGTATCAAGGTGACTATGGCTTCATCAAATGAGTTTGGCTTTGTTCCTTCTGTTTCTATTTTGTGGAATAGTTTGAGGAGTATTGGCTTAACTCTTATTTTAAAGTCAAGTAGAATTATGCATGAAAACCATCTAGCCCAGGGCTTTTTTTGGGGTGGGGACTTTTAGTGCTTCTATTTCTTTAAGGCTTATGGGACTATTCATGTAGTATACCTGGTCTTGATTTAGCTTTTGTAATTGGTATCTGTCTAGAAAATCATTTATTTCATTTAGATATTCCAATTTTGAGGAGTACAGGCTTTTGAAGTAAAACCAAATGATTCTTTTTCTTAAATGTCCATTGTTATCTCTCTCTTTTCATTTCTGATTTCAGTGTTGGATACTGTCTCTCTGCCATTTGGTTAGTTTGGCTAAGGGTTTGTCTATGTTGATTTTCTCAAAGAACCAGCTGTTGGTTTGATTCTTTGTATTGTTTTCTTTCTTTCTGGCTGATTGATTTCAACCTTGAGTTTGACTATTTCTTGCTATCTACTCCTCCTGAGTATAGTTGCTTCCTTTTTTTCTAGACCCTTCTGATGTAATTTTAATTCATTTGTATGAGAGAAGTCTCCAATTTCTTTAGGACAGCACTTAGTGCTAAGAACTTTCCTCTTAGCGCTGCTTTCATACCTTCATTTTCATTGAATTCTAGAAAAACCTTTCATTTCTTTCTTTATTTCTTCCCTGACCAGTGATCATTGAGTAGAGAGTTTTTTAATTTCTATAAATATGTAGGCTTTCTGTTGTTTTTATTGTTGAAGTCCAGCTTTAATCCACAGTGATCTGATAAGATGCATGGGGTTATTTCAGTCTTCTTGTATCTGTTGGGGTTTGCTTTGTGACCAATTATGTGGGCAATTTTGGCAAAGTTCCATAAGATACTGAGAGGATGGTATATTCTTTTGTGTTAGGGCGAAATGTTCTGTAGATACCTGTTAGGTCCATTTGAATCATAACTTCTGTTAGTTTCATTATTTCTCTGTTTAGTTTCTATCTAGATGACCTGTCCACTGGTGAGAGTGGTGAGTTGAGGTCTCCTACTATTAATGTGTGTGGTTTGATATGGGACTTAAACTTTAGCAATGTTTCTTTTATGAATGTGGGTGTCCTTGCATTAGGGGCATATATTCCAGAACTGAGTTCCCTCTTAGTAGATGTTTTTCTTTGATGAAATGTCCTTCCCTGTCTCTTTCAACTATTTTCAGTTGAAAGTCTTTTTTATTACATATAGAATGGCTATTCCAGCTTATTTCTTGTGTTCACTTCCTTGGAAAACTAGTTTCCAGACCTTTATACTGAGATAATTACTATCTTTGTTAGTGAGATGTGTCTCTTGTATACAGCAGAATGATGGGTTATTTTTCACATTCATTCTGTTAGTCTGTGTGTGTTTTTACTGGGAAATTTTGCCCATTAATGTTAAGAGATATTGATAACTAATGATTGTTTCTTCCTGTTATTTCTATGTTGTTGGTGGTTGAATGTGTGTGTGTTTTTCTCTTTTTTCGGTTTTAATGGTGTGAAATTATTTATTTCTTGAGTTACCTTGAGTGTAGCTAGCCTCACTGCATTGAATTTTTCCTTCTGGTACCCTCTCTGTAGGGATGTGTTAGTGGAAAGATATTATTTGAATTTGGTTTGGCATGGGATATCTTGGTTTCTCCACCTATGTTGATTTGAAATTTTTGCTGTGTATAGTAGTCTGAGCTGACATCTATGGTCTTGCAGACCTCTGCCCACGCCCTTCTCGCTTTAGAATCACAGATGAGAAATAAGGTGTAACACTGAGAGGTCTGCCTGTATATGTTGGCCCTTGGCGCTTTTAAAATTCTTTTTTTTAAGATTGGAATTAGCATAGTAGAGTTATTTGCTATTTTGTTTTTAATTTGTTCAATTATTTTTTTAAATTTTACTTTTCATGGGTATTTTCTGTATTTACATTTCAAATACTATCCCCTTCCTCCCTCCCCCAAACACCCTCCCTACTTATAAGAGGATGCGTCTACTCCCAGCCACCCAGTCAAACCTCAGTGCCCTGGCATTATCCTACACTGGGGAAATGAACTTTCAAAGGACCAAGGGCTTTTCCTCCTATTGATGCTGGACAATGCCATCCTCTGCTACATATGTGACTGGAGTCATTGGTCCCTCCATGTGTATTCATTGGTTGGTGGTTTAGTCCCTGGGAGCTCTCTGGTGGGATCTGGTTGGTTGGTATTGTTGTTCTTCCTATGGGATTGCAAACCCCTTCACCCCCTTTAGTCTTTTCTCTAACTCCTCCATTGGGGTCCCCTTGTTCACTCCAAAGGTTAGCTGCAAGCATCCTAATCTGTATCAGTAGGGCTCTGGCAGAGCCTCTCAGGAGACACCCATATCTGACTCCTGTCAGCAAGCACTTCTTGGCATCAACAATAGTGACTAGGTTTTGTCACCTCACATAGGAAGGGTACCCAGGTGGGTCAGTCTCTGCATGACTTGTTCTTCAGTCCCTGCTCCACTCTTTTTCCCTGTATTTCCTCCCATGAGTATTTTGTTCTCCCTTCTAAAAAGGACTGAAGCATCCACATTTTGGTCTTCCTTCTTCTTCAGCTTTATTTGATCTATGAATTTTTTCTTAGGTATTCCAAGCTTTTTGGCTAATATCCATTTATCAGTGAATGCATATGATGACTATTTTGTGACTGGGTTATCTCACTCTGGATGATATTTTCTAGTTCCATTCATTTGTCTAAGAATTTCATGAAGTCATTGTTTTTAATAGTTAAATAGTATTGCACTATGTAAATGTGCCACATTTTCTTTATCCATTTATCTGTTGAAGGACATCTGGGTTTGTTCCAGCTTCTAGCTATTATAAATAAGGCTGCTATGAACATAGTGGAGCATGTGGTCTTGTTATATGTTGGAGCATCTTTTGGGTGTATGCCTAGGAGTGGTATAGCTGGGTCCTAAGGTAGTGGAATGTCCACTTTTCTGAGGAAACTCCAGACTGATTTCCAGAGTGGTTGTACCAACTTGCAATCCCTCTAACAATGGAGGAGTGTTCCTATTTCTCCACATCCTCACCAGCATCTACTGTCACCTAAGTTTTTGATCTTAGCCATTCTGACTGGTATGAGATGGAATCTCAGGGTTGTTTTGATTTGCATTTCTCTGATGACTAAGGATGTTGAACATTGCTTTAGGTTCTTCTCAGCCATTCACTATCCTCAGCTGTGAATTCTTTCTTTAGCTCTGTACCCCATTTTTAAATGGGATTATTTGATTCTCTGGCGTCTAACTTCTTGAGTTCTTTGTATATATTAGGTATTAGCTCTCTCTCAAATGTAGGATTGGTAAAGACCTTTTCCCAATCTGTGGTTTGCCGTTTTGTCCTATTGACAGTGTCCTTTGCCTTACAGAAGCTTTGTAGTTTTATGAAGTCCCATTGGTCCATCCTAGATCTTAGAGCAAAAATTATTGGTGTTTTGTACAGGAAAATTTCCCCTATGACTATGTGTTTGAGACTCTTCCCCACTTTCTCTTCTATTACTTTCAGTGTATCTGGTTTTATGTGGAAGTCTTTGATCCACTTGGACTTGAGCTTTGTGTAAGGAGATAAGAATGGATTAATTGGCATTCTTCTACATGCTGACCTCCAGTTGAACCAGTACCATTTGTTGAAAAGGCTGTCTTTTTTTTCATTGGATAGATTTAGCTCTTTTGTCAAAGATCAAGTGATCATAGATGTGTGAGTTAATTTCTGGGTCTTCAGTTCTATTCCATTGATCTATCTGCCTAGTTCTGTATCAATATTATTTGTGGCTATTGTGAAGGTTGTCATTTCCCTAATTTCATTCTCAGCCTGTTTATCCTTTGTGTAGAGAAAGGCTATTGATTTGTTTGAGTTAATTTTATATCCAGCCACTTTGCTGAAGTTGCTTATCAGGTTTAGGAGTTCCCTGGTGGGAAATATCATCTGCAAATAGTGTTATTTTGACTTCTTCCTTTCCAACATGTATCCCTTTGACCTCTTTTTGTTTTCTGAACGTTCTGGCTAGGACTTCAAATACTATATTGAATAAATAGGGAGAGAATGGGCAGCTGTGTCCCTAATTTTAGTGAAATTGTTTCAAGTTTCTCATTTAGTTTGATGTTGGCTACTGGTTTGCTGTATATTGCTTTCACTATGTTTAGATATGGGCCTTGAATTCTTGATCTTTCCAGGACTTTTATCATGAAGGGGTGTTGAATTTTGTCAAATGCTTTCTCAGCATCTAATGAAATGATCATGTGGTTCTTATCTTTGAGTTTGTTTATATAGTGGATTACATTGATGGATTTTCATATATGAAACCATCCCTTCCTCCCTGGGTTGAAGCCTACTTTATCATGATGGATGATCATTTTGATGTGTTCTTGGATTCAGTTTACAAGAATTTTATTGAGTATTTTTGTGTCAATAGTCATAAGGGAAATTAGTCTGAAGTTTTCTTTCTTTGTTGGGTCTTTGTGTGGTTTCGGTATAAGAGTGATTGTGGCTTCATAGAAGGAATTTGGTAGTGCTCTGTCTGTTTCAATTTTGTGGAATAGTTTCGACAGTATTGGTTATGAGGTCTTCTATGAAGGTCTGATAGAATTCTACACTGAACCCATCTGGACCTGGGCTTCTTTTTGGTTTTTAATAACTGTTTCTATTTCTTAAGGATTATACAAAGAATCAACAAAACCAGGAGCTGATTCTTTGAGAAAATCAACAAGATAGATAAATCCTTAGCCAGACTAACCAGAGGTCACAGAGAGTGTATCCAAATTAACAAAATCCAAAATGAAAAGGGAGACATAATAACAGAATCTGAAGAAATTTAAAAAATCATCAGATCCTACTACAAAAGCCTATATTCAACAAAACTGGAAAATTGGGAGGAAATGGACAATTTTCTAGACAGATACCAGGTACCAAAGTTTTCCTGAATTCTTAAAGGGATTTTTGTATTTCCTTTTTAAGGACTTCTATTTGTTTACCTGTGTTCTCCTGTATTTCTTTAAGGGAGTTATTTATCCTTCTTAAAATTCTCTATCATCATCATGAGATGTGAATTTAAATATAAATCTTGCTTTTCTGGTGTGTTGGGACATCCAGTGTTTGCTCCAGTAGGAAAACTGGGTTCTGATGATGCCAAGTCTTGATTTCTGTTGCTTAGGTTCTTGCACTCGGCTCTCCCATTTGGTTATCTCTGATGTTAGTTGGTCTTGCTCTCTCTGACTGGAGCTTGTCCAGTCTGTGACCCTGTGAGTCTGTGATTTTGGGGGTGGGAATGCTCCTGGCAGACTAATTCTCTTCAAGCAGGTTTTGGGTCTGAGAGCTGTGAGACACTGGAAGGTTAGAAATCTTCCTTTGTTCTGTAATTTAGTGTTTTGATTATTATGTTCTGGGAAGATTTTCCTTTATGGTCCAATATTATGGGTGTTCTGTAAGCTTTTTGTACCTTTATACGCATCTATTTCTTTTGGTTCAGAACTTTTCTTCTATGATTTTGTTGATGTTTTCTGGGCCCTTGAGCTGGAAATCTTTTTCTTCTTCTATTCCTATTATTCTTAGGTTTAGTCTTTTCATAATGTCCCAAATCTCCTAGATGTTTTGTGTCGTGAACTTTTTAGATGTTGTATTTTCTTTGACTGATATATTGATTTCTTTCTATAATATCTCCTGCACTTGAATTCTCTTTCATGTCTTGTATTCTTTTTGGTATGCTTAAGTCTGTAGTTCCTGTTCTCCCTCCTAGGTTTTCCATCTCCAGGATTGCTTCAGTTTGTATTTTCCTTATTGTGTCTATTTCCCTTATCAGGTCTTGGAGGGTTGTATTCATAACCCTCTCCTATTTGATTTTATTTTCCTCTATTTCTTTATATTTATTTTCTACCTCTTTTAATGCCTCTACCTAGTTGCATGAGATTTACTTTATTTTCTTAACAGGTTTATTCATGTCCTCTTTAAAGACTTTTATCATTTTATAATATTGGATTTAATATACTCTTCTCATGGTTCAGTTTCATTAGGATATTCAATATTTATGTTGCACAATTGATGAGCTCTAATGGTAGGTACCACATGACTCGGGGACTTGTTGATTGTGTTCTTCCACTGTCCTTGTGGCATATGTTTTTCCCTGGTCTTATCTGAATGATCCTTATGGTAGTGGGTCTTCTCTGGAAGATGGATGGAGCTGTGGGCCAGAGAGTGGTGGTCAGGGTACTCTACTCTATTGGATGTGCCTCAGGCAGACCCCATTCTGCATGCTGTGTTGAGGGTGGACCCTACTTTGCAGGCTGTGTCACAGTCAGACCCAGCTAGTTTGTCAGGATGATCCAACTCTGCAGGCCATCCCAGGCAGACCAGCTGGGGAGGCAGAGCAATCCAATTAGGGTATTTTGGCATGGTTCCAACCTGGTTCATTTTGGGGCCCCTGAAGGTTTCCATGGGGAGGCAAGACACTCTTAGCATCCCACAAATCTCCCCTGGATTGAGGAGCAAGACCTGAGATAGATAATGGACAATTTAATTTTCAAGCATAGCTTTTCTGAATAACAGAATCTCTGTCCCTCAACAGAAGCATGAATACAGAAAATGTACACTTACACAATGGAGTACTACTCAGCTATTAAAGACAATGGCTTCATGAAAATCTCAGGCAAATGGATGTGACTAGAAAATATCATCATGAGTGAGGTAACCTAGACACAAAACAACACAGATGGTATGTACTCACTGATAAGTGGATATTGGACCAAAAGCTCACAATGTCCAGGATACAATCCATAGACCATATGAAACTTAGGAAGAAGGAAGACCAGGGTGTGGATACTTCAGGCCTGCATTGAATGGGGGAGTGATCGAGGGAGGTGGAGGGAAGGGGGACCTAAGAGAGAAAGAGGAGGGGGAGGAAAAAAAGAGTAGCAGTTTCAGGTACTGGAGGGGATGACAGGAGAGAGGAAGAGAGGGTCAGGAAATCAAATAAAAATATGGAGCAGTGAGGGATGAGGAACTGGGGATAGCCACTTGAGGGTCCCAGACTCCAGGGAAACAACAGGCTCCCAGTATCCATCAGGGACAACTTTAGCTGAAATGCTCAGAGAAGGGGAGATAGAACCTGTAGACCACCTTCAGTAGATAGGCACAGCCCCTGGTCAAAATATGGGGACACCTAACAATCTCAAAGTTTTTATCCCATAAATGTTCCTGTCCAAAGGAAGAACAGGGACAAAAATAGAGCAGAGACTGAAGGAAGGGCCATCTAGGGACTACCTCCCCTGGGGATCCATCTTCTCTGCAGACACCAAAGCCAACACTGTTGCTGTTGCCAAGAGGCACTAGCTGACAGGAACCAGGTATGGCTGTTCCTTGGGAGATTCAGCCAGCAACTGACCAATGCAAATGTGGATACTTGGAGAAAACCATAAAACTGAGCTCAGGGATCCCAGTGGGGAAGCTGTCAGAAGGACTGGAGGAAAAGAGGGATATTGCAACCCTATAGGAATAACAGTATCGGCTGACTAGACCACCCAGTGCTCCAAGGGATTAGACTACCAAGCAAGGAGTGTACAGGGAAGGATACATGGCTCCAGATACATATGTAACAGAAGATGGCCTTGTCTGACATCAATGAGAGGGGAGGCCCTTGGTCCTATGGAGGTTTGATGCCCCAGTGTATGGGGATGCTTGAGTGGTAGGGTAGGAGAGGGTGGGTGGGTTGGGGGGGAGCACCCATATCAGGCAAAAGGAATGGGGGAGAGACGGTTGTGGTATGGGGGGGTGGTGGTGAAGGAGTAAGTGGAATAGCATTTGAGATGTAAACAAATGGAATGATTAATATATTTTAAATCTGTGTTTTCATTCTATTTGTTGAAGAGTTTGAAATGCATTATTACTCCACATCTTTCTAGCTTCTAAATTTTTTTTTATTAACTTGAGTATTTC
>NC_046155.1:156415006-156432699 GCF_011064425.1 Rattus rattus | reverse complement strand
GGGAACACCCATTAAGAAGGAGGTAGGGATTAGGGGAGGTTTGCGGAAACCGGAAAGGGAATAACACTCAAAATGTATATAAAGAAATACTCACGTTAAAAAAAAAAAAAAGAATAAGGACATTATGAGTTTTTAGGCAAGTGGATGGAAGTGAAAATATCATCCTGGTGAACTAACTTAGACCCAAAGGGACATACATGGTACATACTCAATAATAGATATTAGCCAAAAAGTACAGAATACCCAGGATTCAATCCACAGAACTCAAGAAGGTTAACAAGACAAAGGGCCCAAGAGAGTATGCCTCAATTCCACTTGGGAGGAGAAGAAAGCAATTATGGTGGGGGGACCTGGGTGGTAAATTGGACAGGGAGTGAGGAAAGGAGAACACCATCAGGTATTGGGAGGGGCGAATCAGGGTGAAGCCCTGAGGGGCAGCACAAAAAGAATGGAAACAGGTAACTTCTGGAGGTGGGAGGTGGGGAGACCCTCTAGAATGTACCAGAGACCTGGGAGGTGACAGACTCTGAGGACTCAAAGGAGGAACCTTAGATGAAATGCTCTACAGTGGGAGAGGGAACTTGTAGAGCAACCTCCACTAGAAAGACAGGACGTCTAGTTGAGCGATGGGTTGCCAACCCACATCAAAACTCTGATCTAGAATTGTTCCTGTCTGAAAGAACTGCAGGGACAAAAATAGAGAAAAGCTTGAGGAAAAGGAGGTGTAATGACAAACCCAAACTGGGATCCATCACAGTCGGAAGTCCCAAGGCCTGACACTATTACTGATGTTATGGTGTGCTTATAGAAGGGACTTAGTATGGCTGCCCTCCGAGAGGCCCAACAAGCAGCTAACTGAGACAGATGCAGATACTTATATTCAACCATTAGAGTGAAGTCAGGGACCCCTGTGGTTCAGTTAGTGAAAAGGTGGAAGAAGTTGATGAGGAGGGCGACCTATAGGAAAACCAGTAGTCTCAACTAACCTGGAGTCTAGAGATCTCTCAGACACTGAGCCACCAACCAGGCAGCATACACCAGCTGACATCAGGCCCTCAACACATATAGAGCAGAGGACCTCCAGGTCTTGATTCAGTGAGAGAAGATACACCTAATCCTCTAGAGACTTGAGTCCCCAGGGAGTGGGGAGGTCTCGTGGGGTGGGAGTAGGGGGTGGGGACATCCTCTAGGAGACTGGGGTGGAATAGGGAGGAGGTATGGGATGAGGAACAGTCAGAGGGTGGAATGGTAAGGGGATCAAGACTGGACTGTAGAAAAAGATAAAATAATAATAAAATAATAATAATAATAATAATAATAATAATAATAATAATAATAAAGACTAGGCACAAACTCTCATATTAGGATTGGGCAAGGCAACCCACTAGGAGGCAAAGAGTCCTAAGCAAGAGGGTCAGAGACTCCCACTCCCACTGTCAGGAAACCCTCAAAATCACCAAGCTAACAATCATGTATGCAGATGATCTGTCACAGATTCATGCAGGCTCTGTGATTGCTGCTTCAGTCCCCTTGAGTCCAGGAGCCTTTCTTGGGCTTGATTTTGTAGGTTGTATTCTCCTGGTGTCTTTGACTCCTGTGGTTCTTAAAATTCTTCCTCAGTTGGAAGACTTTTAATTACTGTTTGTGTTTCATTACAAAACAAAAGTTTATTAAAGTTGATTATCTGATCTTGATTTAATTCTGGTAAGTGGTATATATTGAGATAATTACCCATTTCTTTCAGATTTTCCAATTTGGTTGCATACAGGTTTTTACATTTATTTATTTATTCATTTATTTTTAATGATTCTCCACAAGCACTTTTTGTCATCAGCAATAGTGTCAGGGATTGGCATCTGTGGATGGGATGGTAGGAAGGGTGGTCTCTGGATGGCCTTTCCCTCAGTCTCTGCTTCATTTATTTTGTCCCTGCATTTACTTTAGACAGGTACAATTCTGGGTGGATGTATTATTTTCTTATTGTTTCTACTTCATTGATTTCAGTCCTGAGTTTGATTATTTCTACTCCTTTTGGGTATAATTTCCTCATTTGGTTCTAGAGTTTTTCAGATGTGTTGTTAAGTTACAAGTATGAAATTTCTTCAAAATTGTTTTGCAGGCACTTAGTGCTTGCTATGAATTTGCTTCTTACAACTGCCTTCATTGTATCCCCAAAATTTGGGTATTGTGCTGGATAATTTTATGTCTCAACTTGACACAAACTGAAATCATCTGAGAGGAAGAAACAGGGCATTTTTAAAATTAGTGATTGATGTTAGAGGGCCAAGCCAATTATGGGTGGTGCCATCCCTGGCCTTGGTGATCCTGGGTTCTAGAAGAAAGCAGGCTGAGCAAGCCATGTGGACCAAGCAGGTAAGTAGCACTCTTCCATTGCCTCGGCTTCAGCTTCTGTCTCCAGGTTCCTCTGCCCTGTGAATTCCTGTCCTCACTCCTTTTGATGATGAGATGTTATATGGAACCATGATAGAAATAAGCCTTTTCCTCCTCAAGTTGTTTTTGGTCATTTTATACATTTTTTCTGATTCTATAAAGTTTTCAGTGCCTTAGTTTCTGTTTTGACCCATTTCATTCAATAATGAGCTGCTCAGTTTCCATTTGTTTGTGAGCTTTCTCTTCTTGATACCCAGTCTTTCTATAAAAATGGAACTCTGAATTTTCATTAGAAATGCACAAGTGTTCCAGCTCTCCATATCTTTATAACAATTGGCTACTTTTATATTTTGATTTGATTATAAGCCATCTTTGTATTTTTTTGTAGAAACTTCTATACAAATGACTTGCCCAATTTTTAAATTGGAAAAAATTCACATACTTTGGTTACATTCTCTGCCCTCAACCCTTCCCAGACACTTCTTGCTTTACTACGTACCCAGCTTATGCCCCTTCTCGTAAAAAACAAGGAAACAAAAACCAAACAAACCAAAAGCACGCACATAACCCCCAGTAAACCCCACAAAATTGGAAGCAATAATTTATGAGCAAAAGACCAAGAGAAAAAAAATGCCCCAATAAAACAACGAAACAAAACATCTACAAAACATTGAGATTGCTTTTTGTAGGTCACCAATGCTGGGCATGAGGCCTACCTCCCAGTGCGGTTAATACAGACAGTGAGACTCTATTAAAAAAAAAACTAATTTTTTCTTTGCAAACAGGTGTAAACTGCAGCTACCTTTTTGGTTAGGGGTCAGAGTACATGTATACTTCCTCTCTAAAAACTTGAACACCATCTGGCTTGAAACTGTGCGGGAGCTGCTGCTGCTGACCAGTGAACTGACCTACTGATTTCCTGACATCGGAGATGGGATTTACTTAATTATTTTTTCTAAACAGGTTCACTTCCCCATATCCTTTCTTTCTACTACCTCTGTTGGGTGGTGAGGTATAAGAGAGAGTGAAGCATTAAAGAACCATCATTAAAAGTAGGCTTTAAAAAATTAAAGTTACAGGTTGGTTCTCCTAGTTTGTGTCACCATTGTGCCAGCACATAATGGATGCAGGCCACTGTTGTAGGTCGCAGAGTTTGTAGCTGGGTTGATGGTTACCTTTCTCCTCTGATAGCATGCATAGTGTATTTGAAAATTTGCATCTAGTACCATGAACTAAGTCAGTAAGGTAAGGCAGCTTGAAATCTGTGTCCAATGGGATATGTGTTATCTTTAGAAATGGGGCCTTACCATTATTTTGTAGAGAACAACCAATTTCCTTAGTGATAGCCTGAGATATCTGTGGTTTTTATAGGGCTCCTTTGGCAAATAGCTCAGTAAGATGTAACTCATTCCTGGCATTGGATGTTTCACTTGATGGTATAAAGGCACCATCTCCTCTATTACTTACTTCATTTAGATTTCTTTCATATACATCTACATATGCATACAAGAAAATCCATATATATGTATATGTATGTATAAAATTTTACAGTTGTAGGTTTTCATATAGTACCTCAAATGGTCCATAACAATGTCCTTCCCCACAGTCCCTTAATTAGCCCATTTTCCATTTCCCTCCTCATTTAACCTTCCCTCTCCATTCCCCTCAATCTCTTCTTAACTATATATTCTACTTCCCCATTCTTGGGAGAGCTGTTCCTCCCAACCCAAGTCCCTTACTAGCTACTTAAGTTATTGATTAAGCTAGTTACACACACACACACACACACACACATACACACACACACACGTACACACACACACACGAGCATGTACATCCATGTGCACAAACATGTGTAACTTTTAATATTAATATATAAGAAAAATACAATAATTTCTGTCTGGATTGCTTCACTCAGGATGATTTTTTCTATCTCCATTTGTTTATCTGAAAATTTTAGCTTTTTATAAATAATTTTTTTATTTTTAAACAATTAAATCTTTAATCTTTTTTTTGCAGTCCAGATTGTATCCCCTTCCCGGCCCACCCTCTGACTGTTCTACATTCCATACCTCCTTCCCCCATTTCGATGAGGATGTCCCCACCCAATACCACGCCAGACCTCCCCACTCCCTGGACCTCCAGTCTCTTGAGGGTTAGGTGCATCTTCTCTGACAGTGACATTCCAGTCCACCACTAATATTAGAAAGTTATGGTCACTAGGTTGGAAAACTTGAAAGAGAAAGTATCAGATAAATGTTGAGTGAACTTGAAATTTTGAGGCAAACCTTTGCTCAGTATCAGAAATATTAAGCCATGAGCTTCCTAAGTCTACCTTGCAAATGACAGCTATAAAAAGAAACTTGCTTTACTATAAACACATTACTCACTAAGGTTACTACGTTTAGAAAATGAAAACATGTTTCTGGTAACCCCCACACAAACCATCTAGAATTACTGAGATCCATACCTTGATACATACTTTTTGGGTAGGATAAATGATAATTCATTTCCTATGTCATTTTCCAACATAGAACCTGGAACATGTTGCTGAATCACTGCAATAATATTATCAACATCACAGTATGGTTCCTTCTCCAGGACTATGTGATATCCAGCACCTGAAATAAACCATTTAGATGACCAACTGAAGAAGCTTTCTACTTCCTTTTTAATATGCTTAAGACCAATTTTTGCTCTTCATGGTTCATATTATCCACTCCTATAAGAAAGAAGATATGATTTGCCCTAAGACCTTTAGTAATGAAAATGTGGTAGCTGACACAAAAGCTTTCAAATGGTCCTTTAAGACACTGAGTAAAATAACAGCTACCTCTCAAATTTCAATATAATCCTTAGAGAACCATAATGATTTTGCATATATAAGCAAACATGGCTGATATACAAAAGTGAGGCCCCTGTTCCTGTGCTACTTATTTTGAAATAGAAATTTTAATAATCATTTATTTGCTGTTGTTGTACATCGTGTATCAGACTTAATCTAAACCCCAAGGATACACAAGTGAGCATCACAAATAAAAATATATTTTATCAGGATGTTTCAACCTGTAATCATAAATTTTGAAAAATGAAATTGGTATCTAAATTGACATTAGATAATATTTAAAAAATATATCTGGGGTTGTAGGCAGCTTCAGAAATGGCTTGGCAGTTAACACCTCTTGCAGAGGACCTAGGTTTGGTTCTTAGCACCCACATGATGCCTTCCAAGCACCCATAGTGAGCTCCAGAAAATATAATGCCCTGACCTCCACTGGTACTAGGCACGCATGTGGTGTGTATACATACATGCGGGCAGGCAAATACATCTTTATACACAAAGTAAAATAATCTAATAAAATATATGAGAATATGATCAAAATACAACATATGAAATTCTCAAGGGACTATGTTCTATAAAGTGGGGTTATTGTTCTGAATACAATACATAAAGGACACAGCATGGTAATTAGCCATAGGAGATCAGTAATTGAACTGAGTGGACTCAAATCCTGAATACATTTATGTTAATTAACATTTAATATTTCTACTTCTTTTTCTATACTCTAATTTTAGAATCTTACTACCATGACTTACATTTATAGCCTCTGGTAAAATTCCTACTCTAATTTTAACCCAAAATAATTCACTATTTAAGATATCAATTTTATTCCTTGTTATAGATACATATAATTATCAAATTGCTTTATTTCACTCATATAATCTCATTTTATGTGTATATGCATATATATGTATGAACCACATGCATGCCTTGTTTCTGTGGAGGGTACAAGAGGGCAGTGGATTCCTTGGAACTGGAATTATAGATAATTATGAGCTGCCATGTAGGTGATGAAAATTTAACCTAAGACCGCTGCAAGAGCAACAAGTATTCTAAACCACTGAGCCATTTCTCCAGCCCTCATTTATTTTATTAACTTATTCTGCATTACATTTTTATTGATAATCACAACACTGGTTTGGTTTGATACTGGTTGTCAACATAGAAGTTAAAATAAAGGATAGCTCCTTCCTCCTCTCAATGGATGACTGATGAATCAGTCATTTCAATCAGCCAAAAAAAAAATCTGGATACAGGAATACATTACAGAGGCAAAGATTGTCAGCAAGTACAAAATGGGTCAGCAACTTTCAACATAAAATTGCAAAAAAACCACGATCAAAATACACATGAAAATCTCAAAGAACAAAAAAAAAATTAAAAAAAATTATAATTGAGACCAAAATTGCAGAATGGAGGAAGGTCATTAAGTTTTGGGTATATAATCAAAATCTAATGAAGATAATGTTAGAAAAGCATTATTAAGGTATTGCTATCCTAAGAGAGATCAAATGGAGCGAGACCATATATTTGTTTCAGGAATACTGAAGAGCCACAGCAGTGCAAGGTCCCCCTGACCATGATGGCAATGCGGTCACCCAGGACGTCAGCTTCATCCATGTAGTGGGTGGTCAGTAAGATGGTCCGATTCTGTTTATAATGCTGAAGGATATCCCAGGTGGCCCTCCTTGACATTGGGTCCATGCCAGATGATGGTTCGTCAAGTATCACAACCTATAAGCCAGAAGAAAAATTGTATGATCACTGACAATTAATATTAGGCTACTTTACTATTTGAAGGGAGCACACTGGAGCTAAGGCACAGAATGGCAACTAAAGTAGATGGGAACCTAATAATAAGAATCCCAAACATTATTTTATACCAGTTGTGATAAAAATGCAGACAATTCCCTTCTTTCTACACTGTTATGTTTCCTTTCATATTCATAACAGCCTGCAGGTTTTAGAGAGCTGAGCTTTTCAGACGCCACAGACACTCATTCAGAGCCCCTGCTTCACCTCCCACTCTGCTCACATGTTCCCCTTTCTTTGTCTTTTGAATACCTTGGAGCCCCCCATAAGTGCTAAAATGATGGAGAGTTTGCGCCTCACTCCTCCACTCACTGAGCCTGATAATGTATGGTAGTTTTCTTGCAGGTTAAAAGCAGACAGCATACGGTTAATTTCCACACAATTTATGTTTTGAGGGAGTCCTTTTATCTGTTAAGAGAAGCCAGAATTCATATTATGCATCCAATTTTATTGTCAGAAAGAATCAAGGATCATTAGACATTATACAGATACAAGTGTATTGCAGACGTATCCCTAGAAATACTTTACATCTGTTTTATTTATATCAATTAAAAGTGTCTTCTATCTTGTGTATCTTCCCTCACATCTAAGGCACGGTTCCTAAAACAAAATTTTTCAGAGACTAGAGATGTAACTTGGTGGAAGATTATGTTAAAAAACCTGGATAAAGATTATCTGTAGCCCATTAACAAAGAGATGGAAACACACGTGCGTGCGTACACACACACACACACACACACACACACACACACACACACGTGTGATAAGCTCCAAATGCTATATACTTCTTTATAGCCTACTGACCATGTTACTCACAGACAACTGTGGAAAGTCAAGTCAGAAGCTTTCTGCAGAAGCCCAGAGTCTAGAATACCACTGAGACAATGGTGCATTAAGCACTTTCCTAGTACCCTTTAGCATGAACTCCAAGCAATCCAAAGCAAGCAAGTGAGTTCTCTAGTCAAGACTGAGAGCAAAGAGAAACTCTCAGTTTGATTTGAATGGAAAAGGAAACCAGACAGCCAGAGGACCAAATATTTTTCTCCTTCTTTTGTACTCCAGCCATGAAATTCTTCTGGTGGGGACAGTGGCAGGAATAAGTCACAAGTCTGCAAGAGTCAAACTCTGAGGGAGGAGAAAACTTCCCCATAGCTCTGTGGCTCCATAGGGAAGGCTCACAGGAGATGACTATTTGTCTCTCTGCAGGCTAGATGTAGTACAGCCGTGAAAGGTGATAATTTATGGCTGAACAAATGACAAAAGAATCTGGGAAAGCAGGAAGTACTCAGCGAGAAGAGAAGCAAGAAAATGATGTTGTACAGGATGGTCACAAAGTTGTGTATTCATTACCACATTTGCATATACAGATATAATCCTAACACTAAAAACCATGACTGAATCACTCTCCAGTGTTAGATGGACGAACAGATACTGTATACATGGTACAGACTGATACAATATTAAAAGAGCTCTGAATATTGAAATAATTATAGTCATTAAAACAAACAAACAAACAAACAAACAAACAAACAAAAAACAAAATAAAACTCTTGCTGAACCAGGAGCTTGGCAGCTCGATGTCAGGAGATCTTGGATCAAGCACTACAGAACAATATACTGAAGCCAGGCCACAAGAAGTCCTTTAAAATGCAGAGAGAAACTCTGGATTATAATTAGGTATGCTTAACTTGATTATGGCATTGTTCAATATATATCTGTATTAACATCAGGCAGGCCATACGAGAGTTAAAAGTTTAAGGTTTTTTCATAATAGTAAAATAAATTTATTTAAAAAAGTTAAAATTAATAGATCTTCATATCAAAGAAGAAAGTCAATTACTTCTGACTCACCATACAGTAGAAAAAAGATGTTCTGATAGTGTCAAATCATCAAACAATAGGTCGTGTTGAGGGCAGAAGCCCAAGTCTTTTCTAATTTCAGCCATGTTATCCGAAATATTATACCCATTAATATAGGCCTCTCCTCTGGTAGCAGCAAAACGACCTAGAATTACATAGAAGACATGGGATAAGCTAAGTTTCCATGTAATATAAACAATACAATTGCAAGCTCTTATCAGACTCTAAGTATTAAGGCAATTGGTACTGTTGTCTACAGAGAAATAAAGAAAAACACCCAGAAATTGCCTTTAGGGTGATAGAATTAGTCCTTTTTATTTACTTATGAAATGTATTATTAAAACATTCAGATTAGTTGCTATAGTCTAATATATATTGAAATCCAATAGTTACTGCATTTGCAAAATACTAGGTGTGAGTGTTACATCTCTGAAAGGAAACGTTTTGAAGATGAAACTGTTGTGGCTCTGAAGGAAAGGTATCCTAATAGTTTGGGAACCAAGGAGTACCAGCATACAGCACGAAGTTACACAGCACTGCAAACCCCGTTCCAGATATTTACTGGGAAAAGACCCAAGAGGGTACAGGAACAAAGATAAACAGTTAACCTAAACTCTGTTCTCATATATGTACACCCGTTCCCTTTATGTTGCACCAAAGTTACATTTTATACATATGTTCTCAATAATGATTAACAATTTTTATACATTTGTCTTTCTAATAGTCTAGCAAACCAAAACAACAATCATACTTATTTTATTTATACATGCAGTTGATTTAACTGTCTCCTTCATAGAAGATTTAAGTTACTTTCTAGTTTACTTTAATTATGACGCAAAGGATTCCAGAATTTTCTGTAATGCTAAATGTTATAGTACTGAACTCCCTCAGCCTCTATTTTCTGCTTATATCTAAATTTCTCTATTATTTTTAAAGGACAGTTTTGTTAGTCATAAAACATAAAATCTATACCCTCCTCTACTTTAAAAATGTCACTGTGCCACCAGCTGTTTTCCATTATTTGTGATGAAAAAATCAGCCTCTGTCTGTCTATCAGGATTCTCCGGCCTGTTTCTATGAAGCTGGCAGCTGTAGATAGCTCATAGTGGAATTATTCTAAATTTTTCTTTTTTTAATTGGTTTACTTAGTAATATCAGATTTTATCCATGTTATAGCATGAGACAGGATTTCCTTCTGGTTTCAGTCTGAGAATTTTATTATATGAATATGAATATACTACATTTTTCTTACCAGTTGTCTGTTAACAGAAATCTGGATTACTTCTGTAGCTTTGGCAAATCTGCTAGAAACTTGAGTGTGAAAGTGTCTCTTAAGACTGTTCTCAATATTCCTGGACATTATCCAAAAGAGAATTATACTGTAATTTTAGCTTTTAGCTTTATTGATATATATTTGATAAAGAATCATATGCATTTAAAGTATGCATGTTGATGTGTTTTGAAATATACATATAATTTAGTATGCTAAACACACCATATCCATACCTCCATTATTTGCTTTTGGGAAGTAACACCTAACATGAAGTTGAACACTTTAACACAGTTTAGAGTCCTTTAGACAGTACTGTTATTTATAGGTAATACATTACACAGAAACTGTTTAACATAAAGTGGACAAGAGATTAGTTATTTGGAGAACACAGAAAGACATGGGAGTGAGTCTTGCTCTAGGTTTTCTGTCTCCAGGGAGGAAAAGTACTTTTCCTGTACATTTTTCCAACCTGCAGGGCAGGGTCAACTGTAGGAGGATGTCTGCCTTCTCTTTCGCTCTTTGCTAACCTAGTTTCTGGACTTCATTGTTCCCTTAGCACTCAGCATAAGTGAAATAGAAATCAGTCCTTCAGCTGGAACTCTAAGAGGTTTGGAAAAAGACTCCATTTGCCTTGGTTTTCTGCTCTTTCTCATTATGTCAGAAGACTGAAGACTATAAGGAAACAATTTCCCTCTATCTTTTGTTCCCTGCTGTTCAGGTGTCCAAGTCCCAGCATTGTTTCAGCATTTGGGAAGAAATGGTGTAGAAATTCGGCCCTTGGAGAGCAAACTTGAGTCCAAGAGACTAGGTGCATTCTCTCTTTTCTCCTACCTAAGAAAGAAAACTAATGAAAACCATCCTCTAGGCTATGAGCTAAACTGCCTCACTGAAGGAAGGTTTTATAGGAACACACATATCTGCTTTCTCCTGGATTGGCATAACCTTTTTTAAAAATTCTTTTGTTATTCAGAGTGATGTTTATTGAATTCTCAACTTCTTGTAAGAGTAATTTGGTTCAAATAGTGTGATTTGAATAGGTTTGGCCCCCACAGACTCATGTGTTCGAATGGTTGGCTCATAGGGAGTGGCACTGTTAGGGAGTATGGCTTTATTGGAGTAATTATGGCCTTATTGGAGAAAGTGTGTCCTTGTGGAAGCAGGCTTTGAGGTCTTATATACATTTAAGCTATACCCTGTGTGACACACAGTCTCCTCTTGCTGCCTTTGGATCAAGATGCAGAACTCTCAGTTCCCTCTCCAGCACACATCAGTCTGCCATAACAGACTGAATCTGAAACTGTCAAGCCAGCCACAATTAAATGTTTTTCTTTATCAGAGTTGCCTTTGTCATGGTGTCTCTGCACAGCAGTGGAAACCTTAGCCAAGACACATGACTATTCTGTTGTGTCTGGAGAGATTGATGGCTAGGTCCCAAGAATTAGACTCAACTGTTTTTCAGTCTCAGAAAGATACCTTTACCCTGGATGCAGACAAATACACACCTGTGAGAACAGACAAGGTTGTGGTCTTTCCTGCCCCATTGTGTCCCAGAAGAACAGTGACTTGCCCCTCATAGATGTTCAGTGACAAGTTGTTTATTGCAGGTTTAGTTTTAAATTCCTGTGGGATGAGATAGTAATGTGTTATCTGTCAGTTAAAAAGACAAACATTCACATCCTCTGTACTTCTATCATCCAACACATGCTATCAATAATGGATGATATTGTTAGGTCCAAAGGAAACCCTAGTTCCCCAAACTTCAAAAGGCAGTCCAGATATCCAGAAATGGGCTCAGTCTGGACAATAGGAAGATTTCTGGCAGTAATATGAAAGCTGGCACTCCTCAGTAATTTGTAAAGCTGGTTCCCCTCTACCTTATCATTGGCAGAAGAGACAAGTGGCTATTGGTGGTACTTGTTAGCATCCAGAATAGCATGCTAGTCTCCAGACTCCCTCAGTATTACAAGTACATGTTATATACATTTCAAAGTAGACATCAGCATCTTAGCTCTTCTCATATCCTCCCCTCCCCTACATTCCCTCAGCTCATTGGCTTCCCTACCCCCACCTACCCACTCTTCTTATAACCCTGTTATTTCTTTTGAACTCTTCTCTGTTCCTGATGCTCTCATGGTCAGGTCCAATCTGCTGGCCACATTCAGTCTACTTTCTCTTTCTGTTCTGGACTCTTCCAGATGCCTCTGGTTATTCTTTCTCTCTACAGTAAACCCGTTATTTACAGCCAAATCCTTCGCCTCAGCCATGCCATGAAGCAGTCATGTCACCAGTTTATACACTCACTATATTCCTCTATATTGGGTGTAGCTTTGTATCTCTAAATATTTACCAGAAACATATTTAAACATTTCATAAATATCTCAAAATTGGCATGTATAAAACCCTGAATATATCTATATTATTAACCTATACTTTAATAAATATAAATCATATTATCTTTAGAAAAATATTTAACTGTTCCTTCAATCTCACCTAATGCATCTCAGCATGCAAACAAGAGATGCTTGAATATAAATCTAGACCTTAACATAAATCACACATAATCCCTGTTTTACTGAAGCCTTCACAGATTGTAATGGGACAAAAGAGAAGAGCACGCAAAAATAGCTGCAGATATGAACATTATGAGGAAATCTAAGGGCCTAAAATGGTACATGATAGTGCTTTCAGAGCTTAAGAAAGGTCTTGGCTCCTGACCTCCTTCCCTTGAAGAAATGTTTTCTAAAAAAATTTATTTATCATTTATTTTTTATTGGACATTTTATTTATTTACATTTCAAATGTGTTCCTCTTCCTGGTTTCCCCTCCTCAAAGCCCAAATCCTATTCCCCCTCTGCTTTGTCTCTATGAGGGTTCTCCTTCGTCCACCCACCCATTCCTGCCTCACCCCTCTACTATCTCCCTGTGATGTGTGAAGCAATCCTCTACTTTATATGAAGTTGGAGCCATGGGTCCCTCCATATATACTCTTTGGTTGGTGGTTTAGTCCCTGGGAGCTCTGTTGATATTGCTGTTCTTCCTACGGGGTTGTAATCGCCTTCAGCTCCTTCAGTCCTTCCCCTAATACTTCCATTGGGGTCCCCGAGCTCAGTCTGATGGTTGGCTGTGAGTATCTGCATCTGTATTAGTCAGGTTCTGGCAGAGTCTTTCAGAGAACAGACACACCAGACTCTTGTCGGCAAGCACTTCTTGGCATCAGCAATAGTGTCTGGGTTTGGTGTCTATAGATGGGATGGATCCCTAGGTGGGGCAGTCTCTGGATGGCCTTTCCTTCAGTCTCTGCTCCATTTTTTGTCTCTGTTTCCTTTCTATAGGAACAATTCTGGGTTAAAAATTTTGAGATGGGTGGGTAGCCCCATCCCTCAACTGGGGGCCATGCCCATCTACTGGAGATGATCTCTACAGGGTCTAGCTTCCCTTTGTTGGGTATTTTGGCTAATGTCATCCTGTTGGGTCCTGGAAATCTTTCACTTTCCTGCCATCTGGGACTTTCCAGTGGTTGCCCTCAGTTACCCATCTCCTACTGCTACATATTTCTATTCATTTTCCTGACTCTCTGAACTTCTCTCCTGTCTCTTCCCATATATGATCCTGCCCTCCTTTTCCCCTCCTCCTCTTCTTCCTTCTTCTCTTCTTCCTCCTCATCCTCTTCTCTCCCTCCCAGGTCCCCCTCCCTCCTCCTCCTATGATTATTTTGTTTCCCCTTTTAAGTAGGACTGAAACATCCACACTTTGATCATCCTTCTTTTTGAGCTTCATATGGTCTGTGAGTTGTATCGTGGTTATTCTAGCTTTTTGCCTAATATCCACTTATCAGTAAATACATACCATGTCTGTTCTTTTGTGTTTGGGTTACCTCACTCAGGATGATATTTTCTAGCTCCATCCATTTGCCTCACAATTTCATGATGTCATTGTTTTTAATAGCTCCATTGTGTAAATGTACCACATTTTCTGTATCCATTCCTCTGTTGAAGGGTATCTGGGTTCTTTCCAGCTTCTGGCTATTATAAATAAGGCTGCTATGAACATACTGGAGCATGTGTGTTTGTTATATGTTGGAGCATCGTTTGGGTATATGCCCAAGAGAGGCACAGCTGGGTCTTCAAGTAGAAATATTTCCAATTTTCTGAAGAATGGCCAGATTGTTTTCCAAAATGGTTTTATCAGCTTGCAATCCCATCAGCAATGGAGGGGTGTTCCTATGTCTCCACATTCTCAAAAGCATCGGCTGTCACATGAGTTCTTGATCTTAGCTATTATGATTGGTATGAGCTGGAATCTCAGGGTTATTTTGATTTGCCTTTCCCTGATGACTGAGGATGTTGAACATTTCTTTAGGTACTTCTCTGTCATTTGAGATTCCTCAGTTGAGAATTCTTTGTTTATCTCTGTATTTGGCTTTCTGGAGTCTAACTTCTTAAGTTCTTTATATATTTTGGATATTAGCCCTCTCTGGGATGCAGGGTTGGTAAAGATCTTTTCCCAATCTGTGAGTTGACATTTAGTCCTATTGTGTTTTTTTTTAAATAAGATCAATAGGCCCTTCCCTTTCCTTGCTGAGAAAGAATCCTGACAGGTAAAAACAGTCTGGTTCCTTTGGAGGAACAGCCTTGTGTGATGTTTTATGAGATCAAAGGTTGTAAGCCTACATCAGGTGTGATGTGAATGTAACCTTCTGATTTTAAAATCTCTATCTTCATTTGTGGCACCAAGAATCTTTCCCAAGCAAAAGCCTGTTGTTGGTCAGCTGGTTAGACTCACTATACTCTTAACTGGCTTAATTAAAGTGTAGTGATTTGTAACTGTCTCTCATGGATTATTTCAGTGTTATAGATGAAACAGAAGTTTCAGGATATATCAGGGAGCAAAGGATAGTCATTCCAGATACCAAAGACAAAGTCAGTTCTATGATGTTCCTAAATCCTCCATAGATAGTTTAAATACATGGTACAATAAGTTCTCGGGCATTGAATAGACTACAAAAAGGATTGTGTTTCAATAATAAAGAATTAGCTATAGATTTAAGCAAAACATATATGAAAGAATCTAACTATTGTGGAGAAGTAAATTAAGCAATTTAACAAAAATAAAACCACCCAGTATTCTCCCCTCTGTGAATATAGATTTTCTTGAGTTAATAAAACCAGGAAGAGATACAAAGGAAAATCACCTTGAGTAAAAGCTATCAAATTGTATAAAAATTAGTGACAAATTTTTGTAAGATACAAGAAAAATAAAAGAAAATGTCAGAAGCAAAATAAGAACTGAAGCAAATTTTTTTTAAATGAAAGCAACTCTTGTGAAAAGATACAACACAACTAATTCTAGTATTTAGGAGAAAGAGGCAGAAAGAGCATGAGTTCAAAACCAACCTAGTTACATAACAACACTCTGTACCAAAAATTAAAACACAGACAGAAGGCCAAGGAAATGACTCAGTGGTTAATATGCCTCCAATATAAGCAAAAGAATAAGAGTCTGATCCTGAATTCTTGTAAATATCTGGTGGGCATGGTGGCCTGCTTGGAATTCCAGCTTGGGAAGGCAAAACAGGTGATCCATGGAACAAAATGACTATCAAGATTAGACATATTTGTGAGCTCTAGGTCTGACTGAGAGACATGCACACCCCATGCACAAACACATATAAAAGGAGAAAAAACAGAACTAAAAAACTTTTCAAATTATATAAAATGTAGAAAAGTACTTTACACTTTATCATTTACTTTTAGAAATTATAAAAAATAATAAAAAGAAAGTTACTTAATCTAATTATTGTAGAAGAATTTTAATCCAGCCACATAGCTGGTCTGGCAAGGGATCACATCTAAATATCTGATCCATTGGGGGGAGGGTGGTAATGGGGGGAGGATGGGGAGGGGAAGCAAATATAGAAGGAGATGGGGAAGGGTGGTTAGGGGGATGTTGGCCCGGAAACTGGGAAGGGGAATAACAATCGAAATGTAAATAAGAAATACTCAAGTTAATAAAGATTAAAAAAAAAGAAATGCAAATAAAGAAAATATCCAATAAAAGAAAAAAAATACATACAAAAAAATAAATATCTGATCCAGCTGGAATGTTGTCCTAGATTACAATACAATCAAGATGTAATACACACACACTTAGTATACACCATGAATCCCTAACAATGGAGGGATGGTTTGTAGAAGGAAGCATCCATGTTTGAAAGTGAAGTCTAACTGAAAGGCAGACAAAGTGATAAATCAGAGAGGCATTTGACATAATGAGTCAGAGATAGGAAAAGCCCGCCTCACAGCAGAACAGCAGAGGGAGAGAGGCTACAGAAGAGCATCGAGAGAGAACAAAGACAGTATGATGTGGTGTGTGGTGGGTGCCGTGTGTGTGTGTGTGTGTGTGTGTGTGTGTGTGTGTGTGTGTGTGTGTGTGTGTGTGTGTTTGTAGGTCAGTTTTACCAGAATAATTTTACAGAAACAGGTTACAGAGACAACAAACTAGACACAGGTGAAGACAGAATGAGCCAGAGAATGAGAAAAAGCCAGAAGATTAGAACAGATCGCCAGAGTTAGTATGAGGCTGGGCAGAGCAATTCAATCAAAAGCTGAGAGAAGCTGGATTGAATCAGTTATTTGCTAGAAGTTCCCAGGTCTAGGCCTAGCAACAGTTAGAACAGAGAAGGAAATGCTCTGGGCTCAGGCCAAGCCTCCCCCCCCCACAGACACACACACATACATACAGCTTGGGTATGGGTCTCATCTCATCACTTCATCTGAGGAAATAAAGGCATCATTTACAAATAATACAAGTCTATAGTAAACAACTAATGATCCAAAGCTAAGATTATATCTTTTATGAGATAAAAACAAACACTTCCATGTTCAGTGAAGCATAACTCATAATGTTCAAAACCTGTCTATCAACAGATAAATGGATAAAAATGTGAGAAACAACCTGAAATATTATCTGGTCACAAAAGAAGGAAATCTTGTCACTTGTAACACATGAAAGAATGCCAGAGACCATTATAGTGAATAAATAGTCAGACACAGAAGCCAATACTATGATTTCATCTTCATGTAAATATCTAAAAACACTACATTAGGGGAGAATAGTGGTTATTGAGTATTGAAGGAAATAAAGATATATTGGTTAAAAGTTATCAACTGACAGGTACAAAAGAAATCTTTGGACCTAAGTACAACATGTAACAGTAGTTAATGATATAGTATTTTTATTTGAAATTTGGTAAGAGCAGATTTTTAAATTTTCTTACTAAGATGAACTATTAGAATCAATAGATGGTAATGTATGTTAAATATCCGGGATGGTAAACCCTTTACATAGTTCACATATATAAAAATCATACTATATACATAGTATGTATAAAATATTTATGTGCTAATTTATAATTTTATATCCAATGAAAATATTCTGCCAGGACATACAAAGGAACAGTTTTGAAAAAACAAACAAACAAACCAAAAAAGAAAACACTCTTAGATGAAGATGAAA
>NC_046155.1:156395803-156414906 GCF_011064425.1 Rattus rattus | reverse complement strand
AGTATTTAGGAGAAAGAGGCAGAAAGAGCATGAGTTCAAAACCAACCTAGTTACATAACAACACTCTGTACCAAAAAATTAAAACACAGACAGAAGGCCAAGGGGAAATGACTCAGTGGTTAAATATGCTCCAATATAACAAAAGAATAAAGAGTCTGATCCTGAATTCTTGTAAAATATCTGGTGGGCATGGTGGCTGCTTGGAATTCCAGCTTGGGAAGGCAAAACAGGTGATCCATGGAACAAAATGACTATCAAGATTAGACATATTTGTGAGCTCTAGGTCTGACTGAGAGACATGCACACACCCATGCACAAACACATATAAAAGGAGAAAAAAACAGAACTAAAAAAACTTTTCAAATTATATAAAAATGTAGAAAAAGTACTTACACTTTATCATTTACTTTTAGAAATTATAAAAAATAATAAAAAGAAAGTTACTTAATCTAATTATTGTAGAAGAATTTTAATCCAGCCACATAGCTGGTCTGGCAAGGGATCACATCTAAATATCTGATCCATTGGGGAGGTGGTAATGGGGGAGGATGGGAGGAAGCAAATATAGAAGGGGATGGGAAGGTGGTTGGGGGATGTTGGCTGAAACTGGGAAGGGGAATAACAATCAAAATGTAAAATAAGAAATACTCAAGTTAATAAAGATTAAAAAAAAATGCAAATAAAGAAAATATCCAATAAAAAAAAATACATACAAAATAAATATCTGATCCAGCTGGAATGTTGTCCTAGATTACAATACAATCAAGATGTAATACACACACTTAGTATACCATTAATCCCTAACAATGGAGGATGGTTTGTAGAAGGAAGCATCCATGTTTGAAAGTGAAGTCTAACTGAAAGGCAGACAAAGTGATAAATCAGAGGCATTTGACATAATGAGTCAGAGATAGGAAAAGCCCCCTCACAGGAGAACAGCAGAGGGAGAGAGGCTACAGAAGAGCATCAAGAGAGAACAAAAGACAGATTAATGATGTGGTGTAGGGTGTGTGTGTGTGTGTGTGTGTGTGTGTGTGTGTGTGTGTGTGTGTGTGTGTGTGTGTTTGTGGGCCTGTATCAGAATAATTTTACAGAAACACAGGTTACAGAGACAACAAAACTAGACACAGGTGAAGACAGAATGAGCCAGAGAATGAGAAAAAAGCCAGAAGATTAGAACAGATCATTGAGTTAGTATGAGGCTGGGCAGAGCAATTCAATCAAAAGCTGAGAGAAGCTGGATTGAATCAGTTATTTGCTAAGTTCCCAGGTCTAGGGCCTAGCAATAGTTAGAACAGAGAAGGAATGTCGGGGCTCAGGCCAACCTCCCCCCACAGACACACACACATACATACAGCTTGGGTATGGGTCTCATCTCATAACTTCATCTGAGGAAATAAAAGGCATCATTTACAAATAATACAAGTCTAGTAGTAAACAACTAATGATCCAAAGCTAAGATTATATCTTTTATGAGATAAAAAAAACAAAATAACTTCCATGTTCAGTGAAGCATAACTCATAATGTTCAAAACCTGTCTATCAACAGATAAATGGATAAAATGTGAGAAAACAACCTGAAATATTATCTGGTCACAAAAGAAGGAAAATCTTGTCACTTGGTAACACATGAAAAGAATGCCAGAGACCATTATAGTGAATAAATAGTCAGACACAGAAGCCAATACTATGATTTCATCTTCTGTAAATATCTAAAAACACTACATTCAAAGGGGAGAATAGTGGTTATTGAGTATTGAAGGAAATAAGTGATATATTGATTTAAAAAGTTATCAACTGGAGGGGTACAAAAGAAATCACTTTTGGACCTAAGTACAGCATAACAGTAGTTGATATAGTATTTTTATTTGAAATTTGGTAAGAGCAGATTTTAAATTTTCTTACTAAGATGAACTATTAAAATCAATAGATGGTAAATGTTAAATATCCGGGATGGTAAACCCTTTACATAGTTCACATATATAAAAAATCATACTATATACATAGTATGCATAAAATATTTATGTCTAATTTATAATTTTATATCCAATGAAAATATTCTGCCAGGACATACAAAGGAACAGTTTTGAAAAAACAAACAAACAAACCAAAAAAGAAAACACTCTTAGATGAAGATGAAATAAAACAGCCCAGGCACATATCATCCAGCAAAACTACCAATTAATATAGATGGAGAAATCAAGATATTACATGATAAAAGCCACTACAATAATATCTTTCTAAATCCAGCCATAAAGGATAATAGATGAAAACCCAACTAAGGAAACTACACCCTAGAAAAAGCAAGAAAATACCAATCTCCTTGCAATGAAACCAAAATAAGAAAGACACAAAAACATAATTCCACCTCTAACAACGAAAATAACAGGAAGCAACAATCACTATTGCTTAATATCTCTCAACATCAACAGACTCAATTCCCCAATAAAAAGACATAGACCAGCAGAGTAGATACATCAAGAGGACCCAGCATTTTGCTGCATGCAGGAAACACACCTCAGAGACAAAGACAGACACTACCTCAGAGTAAATGGCTGGAAAACAACTTTCCAAGCAAATGGCCCAAAGAAACAAGCTGGAGTTGCCATTCTAATATCAAATAAAATTGACTTTCAACCAAAAGTCATTAAAAAAGATAAGGAAGGACACTTCATATTCATCAAAGGAAAAATCCACCAAGATAAACTCTCAATCCTAAATATTTATGCTCCAAATGCAAGGGCACCTACATTCATAAAAGAAACCTTACTAAAGCTCAAAGCACACATTGCACCTCACACAATAATAGTAGGAGATTTCAACATCCAACTCTCATCAATGGACAGATCATGGAAACAGGAATTAAACAGAGTCATACAGAAACTAACCGAAGTTATGAACCAAATGGACTTAACAGATATTTATAGAACATTCCATCCTAAAACAAAAGGATATACTTTCTTCTTAGCATCTCATGGTACCTACTCCAAAATTGACTATATAATTGGTCACAAAATAAGCCTCAACAGATACAGGAAGATAGAAATAATCCCATGCATTCTATCAGATCACCACACACTAAGACTGGTCTTCAATAACAAAAATAATGATAGAAAGTCCACATATTCATGGAAGTTGAACAATGCTCTACTCAATGACAACTTGGTCAAGGAAGAAATAAAGAAAGAAATTAAAGACTTCAAACAATTTAATGAAAATGAAGATACAACATACCCAAACTTATGGGACACAATGAAAGTGGTGCTAAGAGGAAAACTCAGCTCTGAGTGCCTGCAAAAAGACACAGGGGAGAGCATATGTCAGCAGCTTGACAACACACCTAAAAGCTCTAGAACAAAAAGAAATAAATACACCCAGGAGGAGTAGAAGGCAGGAAATAATCAAACTCAGGGCTGAAATCAACCAAGCAGAAATGAAAAAGACTATACAAAGAATCAACAAAACCAGGAGCTGGTTCTTTGAGAAAATCAATAAGATAGATAAACCCTTATCCAGACTAACCAAAGGGCACAGATATACTATCCAAATTAACAAAATCAGAAATGAAAAGGGAGACATAACAACAAAAATCTGAGGAAATTAAAAAAAATCATCACATAATACTACAACAGCCTATATTCAATAAAACTGGAAAGTCTGGAGGAAATGGACAATTTTCTAGACATATATCAGGTACCAAAATTAAATCAGGAACAAATAAACCATCAAAACAACCCCATAACACCTAAAGAAATAGAAGCAGTTATTAAAAGTCTCCCAACCAAAAAGAGACCAGGACTGGATGGGTTTAGTGCAGAATTCTATCAGACCTTCATAGAAGACCTCATATGAATACTGTCACAAAATAGAAACAGACGGAGCACCACCAAATTCCTTCTATGAAGCCACAATTACTCTTATACCAACAAATACCCAACAAAGAAAGAGAACTTCAGACCAATTTCCCTTATGAATATTGACACAAAAATACTCAATAAAATTCTTGCAAAAAGAATCCAAGAAAACATCAAAATGATCATCCATCATGATCAAGTAGGCTTTATCCTAGGGATTCAGGGATAGTTCAAATTATGGAAATCCATCAATGTAATCCACTATATAAACAATCTCAAAGAAAAAAAAACACATGATCATTCCATTAGATGCTGAGAAAGCTTTTGACAAACTCAACACCCCTTCATGATAAAAGTCCTGGAAAGATCAGGAATTCAAGGCCCATACCTAAACACAGTAAAAGTAAACAGCAAACCAGTAGCCAACAACAAAATAAATAGAGAAAAACTTGAATCAATCCTACTACAATCAGGGACTCGACAAGGCTGCCCAGTCTTTTCTCCCTGCTTGTTCAATATAGTTTTCCAAGTCCTAGACAGGGAAATCAGACAAGGAATGAGGTCAAAGGGATACATATAGGAAAGAAAGATGTCAAAATATCACTATCTGCAGATGATATGATAGCATACTTAAGTGTCCCCAAAAGTTCTACCAGAGAATTACTAAGCCTGATAAGCAATTTCAGCAAAGTGTTAGGGTATAAAATTAACTCAAATAAATCAGTAGCCTTCCTCTACTCAAAGGATTAAAAAGGCTAAGAAAGAAATTAGGGAAATCACACCCTTTACAATAGTCCCAAATAACATAAAATACCTCAGTGTGACTCTAAACAAGCAAGTGGATGACCTGTATGACAAGAACTTCAAATCTCTGAAGAAAGAAATTGAAGATCTCAGAAGTTGGAAAGATCTTCCATGCTCATGGATTGGCAGGATTAATATAGTAAAAATGGCCATTTTGCCAAAAGCAATCTACAGATTCAATGCAATTCCCATGAAAATTCCTACTCAATTCTTTATAGAGATAAAGCAATTTGCAAATTCATTTGGAATAACAAAAAAACCCAGGATAACGAAAACTATACTAAAAAATAAAAGAACTTCTGGGGGAACCACCATCCCCGACCTCAAGCAGTATTACAGAGCAATAATAAAAACTGTATGGTATTGCTACAGAGACAGGCAGACAGATCAGTGGAACAGAATTGAAGACCCAGAAATGAACCCACACACCTATGGTTACCTGATCTTTGACAAAGGAACTAAAACCATCCAATGGAAGACAGATAGCATTTTCAACAAATGGTGCTGGTTTAAATGGAGGTCAGCATATAGAAGAATGCAAATTGATCCATTTTTATCACCCTGTACAAAGCTTAAGTCCAAGTGGATTAAGGACCTCTACATCAAACCAGATACACTCAAACTGATAGAAGAAAAAGTGGGGAAGAGTCTTGACCACATGAGTACTGGGGAAAATTTCCTGAACAAAACACTAATTGCTTATGCTCTAAGATCAAGAATCGACAAAACTCATAAAATTATAAAGCTTTTGTAAGACAAAGGGCACTGTCATTAAGACAAAACAGTAACCAACAGATTGGGGAAAGATTATCAATCCTTTACTAATCCTACATCCAATAGAGGGTTAATATCCAAAATACATAAAGAACTCAAGAAGTTAGACTCCAGAAAGCCAAATAACCCTATTAAAAATGGGGTACAGAGCTAAACAAAGAATTCTCAGCTGAGGAATATCGAATGGCTGAAAAGCACCCAAAGAAATATTCAACATCCTTAGTCATCAGGGAAATGCAAATCAAAATATCCCTGAGATTCCACCTCATACCAGTCAGAATGGCTAAGATCAAAAACTCAGGTGATAGCTGATGCTGGCGAGGATATGGAGAAAGAGGAACACTCCTTCATTGTTGGTGGAATTGCAAACTGGTACAACCACTCTGGAAATCAGTCTGGTGGTTCCTCAAAAAATTGGACATAGTACTACATGAGGACCCAGCTATACCTCTCCTGGGCATATATACCCCAAAGATTCTCCAACATACAACAAAGTCACATGCTCCACTATGTTCATAGCAGCCTTATTCATAATAGCCAGAAGCTGGAAAGAACCCAGATGCCCTTCAATAAAGGAACGGATACAGAAAATACGGTTTATCTCCACAATGGAGTACTACTCAGCTATACAAAACAATGACTTAATGAAATTCATAGGCAAATGGATTGAACTAGAAAATATCATCCTGAGTGAAGTATCCCAATCACAGAAAAACACACATGGTATGCACTCATTGACAAGTGGATATTAGCCCAAAAGCTCAAATTACCCAAGATACAATCCATAGACCACAGGAAGCACAAGAAGGTGGTCAACCAAAGTACAGATACTTCATTCCTTCTTAAAAGGGGGAACAAAAATATTCATGGGAGGGGACATGGAGGCAAAGTTTGGAGCAGAGACAGAAGGAATGGCCATTCAGAGCCTTCCCCACATGTGGCCCACATATATACAGCCACCAAAACTAGATTATATTGATGAAGCTAAGAAGTGCATGCTGATAGGAGTTGGATATAGATCTCTCCTGAGAGACACAGCCAGAGCATGACAAATACAGAGGTGAATGCTAGCAGCAAACCATTGAACTGAGAATGGGATCCCCGTTGGAGGAAGTTTAGAAAGCATTGAAAGAGCTAACGGAGCTGGCAACCCCATAAGAACAACAAATCCAACCAACCAGAGCTTCCAGGGACTAAACCACTACCCAAAGACTATCTAGGGACTGACCCATGCCTCCAGCTGCATATATAGCCAAGGATGGCCTTCCTGGGCATCAATGGGAGAAGAAGGCCTTGGTCCTGCCAAAGCTGGACCCCCAGTGTAGGAGAATGTCGGCGGTTGTGGGAATGGAGGGTGGATGGGGAGGCGAACACCCTTATAGAAGAATCCTTATAGAACGTAGGTGTGTGTGTGTGTGTGTGTGTGTGTGTGTGTGTGTGTGTGTATGTATACAGGCTGTAATATTATACCCTCACCACATCTAAATGAAACATTGTATCAAGTTATTTATTAACACAAATTTTTACAAAATCACTTGTCGCTATATCCATTACAGAAGAATGAAAATATGAAAATAATACATAGAGACAGAGTGAATAATACAACATTTATAAAATTATATTAACTCCAACCAAGCTCTGGTTCTCAGAGGACAACTATATTATGATGCAAATAAACAACAAAAACATCTCTTATTTCCTGGATTAGCTAATTATGAACAATCTCAATGCCTTTTGGTTTTTGGTTCCTGCAGGAACATTTGAAACAATACCTTGTGCAAATGCTTGATCTGGATTCCTGCCTCCAGGTTGGAAGGTTCAGCTTCATAACAGTTATGTATTACAGGGATAGACTTTGCTTCTTCTCCAATCTTTCTGATTTTTGGTTTGCCAAACCAATATGAGCGCTACATAAAAAGACAGGAGACCTTAATCCAAAATAAGCACCAAAACCTTTTGTTTGTTGTTAATCTTTTCCTCAGGGCTTGTATTAGGATAAAGAGCTTACTAGACTATGTTCATTTTATTAATGAATAAATAGAAAATGTTAGTTATAATAACAAAACTTTTTTGAAAGGTAGAAAAAGAACATAAAGTTGGGTTGTTCCGTAGGGAGATGGGTAAGGTCTGGGAAAAGGTGGGGGATGAGAAAAACATGATCAAAACATACAGAATAAAAAAAATTAAGTTAAAAAAGGGACTGGACTTTGAATTGATCTATCACAAAGGGAATCAGATATCAATACCATTCCTACAAAGACTAGACTAGCGGGTTTCATTAGGGTACTTTCTCAAACATTTAAACAAAATTTAACAGTTTTTATTCAACTCTTACAAAAAACATAAGGGAATACCTCCTAATTCATTATGAGATCGGCATCATCCTAACACCCAAACCTGATATACTGTACATCTTATAATGGTGCAAAACTTTACAATATAAAGCCAGCAATCTGAGTCCAGTAGTATATTAAAATGAGTATATGCATTCCAAAGTGAAATGTATTGCAGGAATGGGTCCAGATACTATAATCAATCACTATAGTATCATACTAATCATAGGATCATCTCAATCCATGCATGATAAAAATCTTAGAAATCTAGAAAAGTGTTTTCACAGAAAAAAAAAGCCTACAAAAAACTCCAAACTTATAGATAACAATACTCAATGATGAGAGACTGAAAACTTTGTTTCTTTTATTTTTAATTTTTTTTGAAAACTCCGTTTCTTAAACCATGAACAAGCCTGCAAAGTCAGCCTGAAAGAGGGAACACATTGGAAGCAGGCTGGAGGAACTGCCATGACCTGCACAAACTGGGGAGCGTTGGCCTGCCCAGAGAACATGAAGAAGCAATGGAACTCAGTAAGGGAAGGGAAGGCGCTGAGATGATGAGCTTCTGCTGCTGCCTAGAAGCAGAGGGACTCCAGATCATGCAGCACAATCAGAAAAGGCAACTGAGAGGAAGGAACCAAGGGGTATTGTGGCTTTCTGTCCACTGCACCCGTGTGCCTCAGCCAGTCCCACAATGGTTGAGTTTCTTCTGGAAGAACTTTGTTTTCTGTTTTCTTTTAGGGAGGGGTTTTACGGGCCAAGGGCAGATCTGGAGGGACAGGGATGAGTGGGATTAGGGAACATGATGCAGAATTCACAAAGATTCAACAAAACAGAACAAAACAGAACAAAACCAATGTAATGAGGAGTAAAAGACAATTTGCAGAATGAGAGAGATTTTTTTGCAAATCATATCTAAGAAGGGTTTAGCACATTAGATATATAAGAAAGCAAATCACAATTACTGAATGGGAATAAGACCTAAATATATGTTTCTATAAACAAGGTGTCTAAAGGCAAATAAGCACATAAATGTCATACCTATGGTCTGTTACCAGAAAGTTCAATTAAATGTCACTTAAAACCTATGAGGGTAACTATCATAAAAGGAGTGCTATGAATGAGGGAATGGAATCTTGGTACTTTACTGAAAGGGCTGACAAAAAATGGGATGATCTGATAGTTCCCAAAACCTTAAACCCAGAAGTGCCACAAAACTAGCACTCTTATCCCTAGCTTTATACTCAAAATAGTTAAAAAAGTCATATTCTCAACAGGATACAAGAAATATGTCCTCTCGTGCAATGTGCAATATCATGCAGCCTACAAAAGATGAGTAAAGATGAATTCATACTGACATTTTTAAAACTGTAAGCACTATGACTGTAGCCTGAGGGTGTAGTCCCTTAGATTAGAAGGTTGGGAATCAAAAGAAACTCACACCAGATTAACGTGTGGTGCTTTATTAGATTCTGAGAGAGAGAGAGAGAGAGAGAGAGAGAGAGAGAGAGAGAGACAGACAGAGAGAGAGAGAGAGACAGAGAGAGAGACAGAGAGAGAGAGAGAGAGAGAGAGAGAGAGAGAGAGAGAGAGAGAGAGAGAGAGAGAGAGAGAGAGAGAGAGAGAGAGAGAGAGAGAGAGAGAGAGAGAGAGATAAATAAATAATTCCTGAGTCTAAAAACTTCAGGACTTGGTCCTTTACATGAATAAACCTGAAAAACTACTTAAAGAAGCATCTACAAATAGGTAGTTACTATGACTGCATTTTACACCACTTGGATGGGATAAATTCATAGAAAAAGCAAGCAAATTAGACGTGCCCGAAATATAAAAACAAGGAAATGACTTCACTTTATGTTTTTAAATTTACTTATTTATTTTTGTGTTTATAAAGCACTATTTTTATTGGATAGTTTTCATTTACATTTCTTTTTTATTGGATATTTTCACTTTATATTTCAAGTTTCCCGTTCCTGGTTTCCTGGCCATAAACCCCTATCTCACACCCCTTCTCCTTCTTTTATGAGGGTGTCCCCCCTCCTCAACCACCATGCACTTCCTGCCTCACTGCCCTGACATTCTCCTACACTGGGTGGGGGGGTGGTGTCCAGTCTTGGCAGGACCAAGGGCTTCTGCTCCCATTGGTGCCCAACAAGGTCATCCTCTGCTACATATGCAGCTGGAGCCCCGAGTCTGTCCATGTGTACTCTCTGGATGGTGGTTTAGTCCCTGGGAGCACTGGTTGTTTGGTATGGTTCTTATGGGGTTTCAAACTCCTTTAGCTCCTCTAATCTTTCTCTAAATCCTCCAATGGGGACCCTGTTCTCAGTTCAATGGTTGGCTGCTAGCATTCACCTCTCTATTTGTCATGCTCTGGCAGAACTTCTCAGGAGACAGCTATATCAGGCTCCTGTCAGGATGCACTACTTGGCATCAGCAATGTTGTCTGGGTTTGGTGGCTATATATATGGGCTGTATACCCAGGTGGGGCAGGCTCTGAATGGCCATTCTTTCAGTCTCTGCTCCAAACTTAGTCTCCATATCTCCTCCTAATGAATATTTTTGTTCCCCCTTTTAAGAAGGACTGAAGCATTCATACTTTGTTTGTCCTTCTTCTTGAGCTTCATGTGGTCTGTGGATTATATCTTGGGTAATTCAAGATTTTGAGCTAATATCCATTTATCAGTGAGTGCATAACATGTGTGTGTGTTTTGAGATTGGGTTACCTCACACAGGATATTTTCTAGTTCCATACAAGGTCTAGGGATTTCACGATGCCATTGTTTTTGGTAGCAGAGTAGTACTCCATTGTGTAGAAGTACCACATTTTCTGTATCTAATCCTCTATTCAAGGGCAACTGGGTTGTCTCCAGATTCTGGCTATTATAAATAAAGCTGCTGTAACATAGTGGAGCATGTGTCCTTGTTATATGTTGGAGCATCATTTGGGTATCTGCCCAGGAGTGATATAGCTGGGTCCTCAGGAATTTTCTGAGGAAACTCCAGACGTATTTTCTAGACTGGTTGTACCAGTTGCAATCCTACCAACAATGGAGGAATGTCTGTCTTTGTCTCTGAGGTGTGCATTTTCCTGTATGCAGCAAAATGCTGGGTCCTCTTTATGTATCCAGTCTGTTAGTCTATGTCTTTTTATTGGGGGAATTGAGTCCATTGATGTTAAGAGATATTAAGGAATAGTGATTGTTGTTTCCTTTTATTTTTGTTGTTAGAGGTGAAATGATGTTTGTGTGGCTCTCTTCCTTTGGTTTTCTTTGCAAGCAGATTACTTTTTAGCTTTGTCTAGGGTGTAGTTTCCATTCTTGTTTTGGGGTTTTTCATCTATTATCATTTTTATGGCTAGATTTGTAGAAAGATATTGTGTAAATTTGCTTTTGTCATGGAATGTCTTGGTTTCTCCATTCTATTGAGAGTTTTGCTGGATATAGTAGCCTGGGCTGGCATTTGTGTTCTCTTAGGGTCTGTATGACATCTGCCCAGGATCTTCTGGCTTTCATAGTCTCTGGCCAGAAGTCTGGTGTAATTTTGATAGGTCTGCCTTTATATGTTACTTGACCTTTTTCCCTTAGTGCTTTTAATATTCTCTCTTTGTTTTGTGCATTTGGTGTTTTGACTATTATGTGACAGGAGAAATTTCTCTTCTGGTCCTATCTATTTGGAGTTCTGTAGGCTTCCTGTATGTTTATGAGCATCTCTTTCTTTAGGTTAGGGAAGTTTTCTTCTATAATTTTGTTGAAGATATTTACTGGTCCTTTATGTTGGGAATCTTTGCTATCTTCTATACCTATTACTCTTAGGTTTGATCTTCTCATTGTGTCTTGGATGTCCTGGATGTTTTGGGTTAGGAGCTTTTTGTGTTTTATATTTTCTTTGACAGTTGTGTCAATGTTTTCTATGGTATCTTCTGCCCCTGAGATTCTCTCTATCTCTTGTATTTTGTTGGTGATACTTGTGTCTATGTCATGATCTCTTTCCTTGGTTTTCTATCTCCAGGGTTCTCTCCCTTTGTGCTTTCTTTATTGTTTCTATTTCCATTTTTAGATCCATTTTTGTTTTTAGATCCTGGATGGTTTTGTTTAATTCCTTCACCTGATTGACTGTGTTTTCCTGTAATTCTTTAAAGGATTTTTGTGTTTCCTTTTTAAGGGCTTCTATTTGTTTACCTGTGTTGTACTGTATTTCTTTAAGGGAGTTAATTATGTCCTCCTAAAAGTCCTCTATCATCATCCTGAGATGTGATTTTCAATCCAAATCTTGCTTCTCCAGTATGTTTGAATATCCAATATTTGCTTTGGTGGCAGAACTGGGCTCTGATGATGCCAAGTAGTCTTGGTTTCTATTGCTTAGGTTCCTGCGCTTTCCTCTCTGTTGTTAGCTGCTCTTGCTGTCTCTGACAGTGGCTTGACCCTCCTGTAAGCCTGTGTGTCAGTACTCATGTAGACCTGTTTTCTCTCATCAGGATCTGGGTTTGGAGTGCTTTGGGACTGTGTTAGCTCTGGGTGCAGGAAGGGTCCTGTCCCAGACTGTTCCTGGGTTTGTGTGTCCTGAGGGCTCCATGCAGGTTGCTTGGAGCATGAGTTGGTCTTACCTCTGCTCTTAGGTGTCAGTGCTCCTGGCAACTGGCTTTCAGTTCTGGGCACAGGCAGAGAGCAGAAGGATCCTCCTTCTGACTGTTGCTAGGTTATAGGTAGGTTCCTCTTGGGCTAGAAATGTGAGCAGAAGTAATGGTCTCCCCTGAGCTCTCAGATTTGTCCACACTTCTGAGAGTCCAGTTTTCTTCCTCATGGGATTTGGGTACAGAGAGCTATGGGACTGGTTCAGTTCTGGGCACAGGCAGAAACTAGAAGGGATGGATTCTTTTTAAATCATATTTTTAGTTCTCAGGGATGAAAAACTGAGTTGGGGGGGTCAAGGCTGTATACTGTGACTGTACACTGCAAACATACTAAGTATTAGTGACTTCATTTAAAAAATTGCTAATTTTATGTCATATGTATTTCACTAAGAATATGAAGATTTCTTAGAACTAAGAAACAGGTTGGCTCAGTTTACTGTTCCTGAAGAACAAAGTTATAATATATTTTCAGGTGTAATACTTTGCAGTCAAATTAACTACAGTTTCAATCTCCAGTATTAAAAGAAAACTCTTAGGGGTTCTCAAGGTAGAAGGACTGAACTGAATTTTAGACAATGACCTTAGAGTCTTGGACTCTCACACTTGGCAATGGTGTCTCCACTGTGAGCACACAGTCACTATAAGGAAATCTTTGAGATAAGAAGCAGACACTTTTTTTCTTTGAAGCCATGAATTCTTTCTTCTATTCTGTATTCCTTAAATTGTTAAAATGACTACTTGTTGATTTTACAGACAAAAACAAGTGGAAATGCCATCAAGGAAATGTATCTGTCTATATCTTCAAATGTGGCCTTCAAAACCTAAGAAAACCTCTCTCTCTCTCTTTTAACATTCCTCAATCTCTCTCTTTTTTCCCTTTCCCAGATTCTAGGCCAAGATCCCCCTAACCCTTCTACCTCCCATTCTATTTGGGTGTTCCTCTCACCATCCACTCCCAATTACCGCCCTCCCCACAACAATCCCATTCACTGGGGGTCCAGCCTTGGCAGGACGAAGGGCTTCCCCTTCCACTGGTGCCCCTACAAGGCTATTCATTGCTACCTATAAATTTGGGGCCCAGGGTCAGTATAGTCTTTGGGTACTGGCTTAGTCCCTGGAAGCTCTGGTTGGTTGACATTGTTGTTTATTTGGGATTGCAAGCCCCTTCAACTTTTTCAATACTTCCTCTAATTGCCCCCAAGTTGGTCCTATTCTCAGTTCTGTGGTTTGCTGCTAGCATTGACCTCTGTATTGGACATGCTCTGGATGTGTCTCTCAGGAGAGATCTATATCTGGTCCCTTTCAGCATGCATTTTTTAGCTTTATCAATCTTATCTAGTTTTGGTGGCTGTATACATATGGGCAACATGTGGGGCAGGCTCTGAATGGCCATTCCTTGAGTCACTGCTCTAAACTTTGCTTCCATATACCCTCCTATGGATATTTTTTGCCCATTAAGAAGGAGTGGAAGCCTCCACATTTTGGTCATCCTTCTTCTTGAGCTTCTTGTTGTCTTTGAATTGCATCTTGGGTAATTTGAGCTTTTCGGCTAATATCCACTTATCAATGAGTGCATACCAACTGCATTTTTCTGTGATTGAGTTCCCTCACTCAGGATATTTTCTAGTTCATTTGATTTGCCTATGAATTTCATGAAGTCATTGTTTTTGATAGCTGAATAGAACTCCATTGTTTAGATGCACCACACTTTCTGTATCCATTCCTCTGTTGAAGGGCATCTGGGATCTTTACAGCTTCTAGCTATTATAAATAAGGCTGCTATGAACATAGTGGAGCATGTGTCTTTGTTGAATATTAGAGCATCTTTTGGGTATATGCCCAAGAGAGGTATAGCTGGGTCCTCAGATAGTACAATGTCCAATTTTCAGAGGAACCTCCACACTGATTTCCAGAATGGTTGTACCAGTCTGCAATCCCACCAATGATGGAGGAATGTTCCTCTTTCTCCACATCCTCGCCAGCATCTGCTGTTGCCTGAGTTTTTGATCTTAGCCATTCTTACTGGTATGAGCTAGAATCTCAGGGTTGTTTTGATTTGCATTTCCCTTATGACAAAGGATGTTGAACATTTCTTTAGGTGCTTCTCAGCCATTCGATATTCCTCATCTATGAATTGTTTAGCTCTGAACCCCAATTTTAATGGGGTTATTTATCTCCCTGCAGTCTAATTTTGTGAATTCTTTGTATATTTTGGATATTAGCCCTCTATCTGTTGTAGGATTGGTATAGATCTTTCCCCAAATCTGTTGGTTGCCACTTTGTCCTAACAACATTGTCCTTTGGCTTATAGAAGCTTTGTAACTTTATGAGATCCTATTTGTTGATTCTTCATCTTAGAGCATAAGCCATTGGTGGTTTGGTCAGGAAATTTTCTCCAGTGCCCATGTGAGATTCTTCCCCACTTTTTCTTCTATTAGTTTGAGTGTATCTGGTTTTACGTGGAGGTCCTTGATCCATTTGTACTTAAGCTTTGTACAGGGCAATAAAAATGGATTGATTTGCATTCTTCTACATGATGACCTCCAGTTGAACCAGCACCTTTTGTTGAAAATGATATCTTGAGAGAAAGGTAGAGACAGGAGAGAGGAGAGGGTGAGAAGCCATGGCAGGTGATATTAAGATTCTGCTCTGTGTATTTACAGGTTGTTATCAATGTTCCTAAGGGATGGATGGTACTGGGCTTTGTATGTTTACTTGGGCAATTATATCTTATCAATCGGGTCAAAGATTATTTTGTTGTGTGTTCTTTTAAGTGACGGTTTGAGTGTAGGAAAGTGTGTGGTGGCAGGAGATTCTGGGCGGACGAGGAGTTGGGATGTGTTTCCGCCAAGATATCTAGGAGATATCTTGGGGCACCGCATTGTGGACCTAGCGGGTTACAGACAATACATTTTTTTTATTTTTATATTTATACAAGAACAGATGGTGAACCAAGGTGATGGGCAAGAATCCACTAGTAATCATAAGAGTTGAGAGAAAGTTTTTATTTTCTAAGTAAGAGGAGGCCAGCACCATGTTAAGTTATGTGATATCTTAGCACGGGAATTCAAACAAAGAAATGGGGAAGCCACCTGGGCTGGCAGGCTGTAGGTCCCCTGCTGTGTGATAAGTAATGGCAGCTCAGAGAGTTAGAGATTAAAAGCTGTTTTTTAAAGAAAGTTGTTTAGAAAGTCTTTCAGGATACTCATATTCTTTTTAACGTGGGCTCCAGGGGAATTTTGGGTTGAAATCCTAGTTAGACAAGCTACTTCTTAATTACAGCTACTAAAAGGTGATTAAGTTTGTTTTTAGAAAGAAGAGAGTAAAGAGATTACCTGAATCAGGTGGGGATTTTCATCCAAGGTTCAGAACTTAGGGAAAAATTGGTCACTAACTCCAAGTAGAGAGTTGTGGTTAATGTCTGTAACACCAGGCAGAGTGAATGCAGACATATAGAAGTTGATAAGGTTAAATAAAAATTTGTGGCTCCGGGTAGAGAACCTAACAGATTGAGATAGTTTGGGCAAAAGTCCTGGTTTGATATTTTGCTTATTGATATTGGAATGATAGAAGGTATTTGGTTTGTTTTATGAATTACCCCGCTAAAGGCCATATGGCTCATTGATGCCGGCTAGCGAGGGTTTGTGGCTACTTTTGATATTTACCATAACAGGAAACTTGAATTCTCTTAACGTGGGCTCCACGGAAATTTTGGTTTCATTTCCTGCTATCATAGAGTACAAAAGCCTATCAGGCTCATTGTTTAGCTTGCTTCCTTTTTAAAACAATTGTTTAGTCTTCATGATGGGTGTGACTTTGAGTTTTATGGTTATATTATTACTCTGGGATAGAGTGCAAGATACAAGCTTTTCTGGTTTCAGAAGGAACACAGTATTTTGGGAGAAAGATTTTGTCTTTGTGTTTTTAAAAAGTGTGATTAGGCTCTGGACACCTCACAGAATCATACTGATCAGATTTGATAGAGGTAGACCGCCTGAAAAATTTATTCAGGAGAATCAAACAAAAAGATATCTGGATTCTAAACTTTTTTCTTGAGAGCTGTATTTTATAGAGTGTGCCTACTTGGATTCCTGGTCTCAAGGACTTTCAGCTGGGTCCAGTCAGGACACATCGGCTACAGCATTTGCTTCATTCTTCCTACCCCCTTATCCCCAAGGAAATATCAACGCTCATGTACAGCTTGAAGAAGTTATAGAGGAGTCGTCACCCCAATTCCCTGGATTTTGCGGGGCTGGAAATGGTTATTCTAAAGTTGTTTTTATGAGGAATTTAAAATTGGTTGTAATTTGACAGGAAGGAATTAGCTAGATTGAATTGTACAGTCATAATCTCATTTGGTAACTAAGCTTCAATCATATCTTTGTTTTGGTATAGAATTTATTTGTCAAAAGAGTTTAAAAGTACAAGATTTAGAGCCATTCCTTCTATTGTTGTCATTACAAACTTCTGAGTTGATTACACCTGTGAGTTAAGATTCAAATAGCAAAGACGTGGCTCTGGGTTTGTGAGAGTACTTTCAAGATATTAAGATATAAAGACAACAGTCAGATTATCTTATATAGGTAGATGGTTTTCAAAATGTCAGAAATCCACAAATTTGAGATTTAAAGTTATTTATCTTTTGTTGAGACATATCTGCTACTAACAGTTCCCCTTTGGTGGATTTAATGAAGAATTTGAACATCTCTACCTCCAGGTGAGGCAATACTTTGTGGCTAGGCAGTCACTGGACAAAACTGCATGTTTCATCTGCAGACTAATACTGTCCAGAAAAAGACAAATTATGCAAAATAGTTGACTGATAAACTCTGCCAAGACAGGGTGATCAGCCCTTCAAAATCTGCATTTCAAGAGTCTGTCAGTTGATTTTGGGCCAGAAGGCTGAAGACTTGCACTCACATATTGCTAACAGGGGACTGTGCTAGTGGAGATTTGCCTCTAAAACCTCTCAGTTCTGGAAGCCGTGTTAGGCTTCCTATGTGTATAGATAGTTGGTCATTCTCAGATTTCTGATGGGGTTGAAGACTGATTATAGTCTCATAGCCTATCAGGCTGTATAACTCTGAATATACATATTTTATTGGATAGTTATCAGATAGTATACGAACTAGCCAAGATATAATATAGATTTTTAAGCCTTTCTTAAGCTAGAATGGATAACTAAATGTTCTGTTTAACTGATATAGTGTTGAACTGGGTGTTAGATATATTTTATGCTTTTAATTACAATATGATAACAGTTGTACTCAGCTTATATTTGAAAGAAAAGTTTTTTTTATTTAGACAAAAAGAGTGAAATGTGGGATGATATCACAGGTGAGGCAGGCAAAAGATAAAAGGAGGCCTGTCATTGGAAGGATGGGCGGGAGAAAAGTTTGAAGGAAGAGGAGGAGACTGGAACAGAGAAAGATAGAGACAGGAGAGAGGAGAGGGTGAGAAGCCATGGCAGGTGACGTTAAGATCCTGTGTATTTACAGGTTGTTATCAATGTTCCTAAGGGATGGATGGTACCGGGCTTTGTACGTTTCAGTGGGCAATTATATCTTATCAATTGGGTCAAAAAGAAAAAAGAAAATTATATCTTTTTTTCCATTGGGTGGTTTTGGCTCCTTTGTCAAAAAATCAAGTGACCATAGGTGTGTGGGTTCACTTCTGGTTCTTCAATTCTATTCCACTACTCTTTCTGAATGTCTCTGTACCAAAACCATACAGTTTTTTATCACTATTTCTCTGTAATACTGCTTGAGTTCAGGGACAGTGATTCCCCAGAAATCCTTTTATTGCTGAGGATAGTATTAGCTATTCTGGGTTTTTGTTATTCCAGATGAATTTGCAAATTGTTCTGTCTAATTCAATGAAGAGTTGGATTGGAATTTTCATGGGAATTGCATTGAATCTGTAGATCGCTTTTGGTAAAATGGCCATTTTTACTATATTATTCCTGCCAACCCATGAACATGGGAGATATTCCCATCTTCTGAGTTCTTCTTCAATTTCTTTCTTCAGAAACTTGAAGTTCTTATCATACAGATCTTTCACTTGCTTGGTTAAAGTCACACTGAGGTATTTTATATTATTTGGGACTATTATGAAGGGTGTCGTTTCTGTAATTTCTTTCTCAGCTTGTTTCTCTTTTGAGTAGAGGAAGGCTACTGACTTGTTTGAGTTAATTTTATACCCAGCCACTTGCTGAAGGTGTTTATTAGGTTTAGTAGTTCTCTGGTGGAACTTTTGGGGTCACTTAAGTACACTATCATTATCATCTGCAAAATAGTGATATTTTGAGTTCTTCCTTTCCAATCTGTATCCCTTTCACCTCCTTTTGTTGTCTGATTGCTCTGGCTAGCACTTCGAGAACTATACTGAATAAGTAGGGAGAGAGGGGGCAGCCTTGTCTAGTCCCTGATTTTAGTGGAATTGCTTCAAGTTTCTCTCCATTTTGTTTAATGATAACTAGTGGTTTACTGTATATGGCTTTTACTATGTTTAGGTATGGGCCTTGAATTCCTGTTCTTTCCAGGAGTTTTATCATGAAGGGATGCTAAATTTTGTCAAATGCTTTCTCAGCATCAGACATCATGTGGTGATCAGAAGTGATCATGTGGTTTTTATCTTTGAGTTTGTTTATATAGTGGATTATGTTGATGGTTTTCCGTATATTAAACTATTACTGCATACCTGGGA